>NW_021822155.1:0-37044 GCF_901001165.1 Salmo trutta | reverse complement strand
TAACCCATAACCAGACCCCTAACTACCTCTAACCATAACCAGACCCCTAACTACCTCTAACCCATAACCAGACCATAACTACCACTAACCCATAACCAGACCCCTAACTACCTCTAACCCATAACCAGACCCCTAACTACCTCTAACCCATAACCAGGACAATAACTACCTCTAACCCATAACCAGACCCCTAACTACCACTAACCCATAACCAGACCCCTAACTACCACTAACCCATAACCAGACCCCTAACTACCTCTAACCCATAACCAGACCCCTAACTACCTCTAACCCATAACCAGACCATAACTACCTCTAACCCATAACCAGACCCCTAACTACCTCTAACCCATAACCAAGACCCCTAACTACCTCTAACCCATAAGCAAGACAATAACTACCTCTAACCCATAACCAGACCCCTAACTACCACTAACCCATAACCAGACCCCTAACTACCTCTAACCCATAACCAGACCCCTAACTACCTCTAACCCATAACCAGACCATAACTACCTCTAACCCATAACCAGGACAATAACTACCTCTAACCCATAACCAGGACAATAACTACCTCTAACCCATAACCAGACCCCTAACTACCACTAACCCATAACCAGACCCCTAACTACCACTAACCCATAACCAGACCCCTAACTACCACTAACCCATAACCAAGACCATAACTACCTCTAACCCATAACCAGACCCCTAACTACCTGTAACCCATAACCAGACCCCTAACTACCACTAACCCATAACCAAGACAATAACTACCTCTAACCCAGGACAATAACTACCACTAACCAATAACCAAGACCATAACTACCAATAACCAATAACCAGACCCCTAACTACCTCTAACCCATAACCAGACCCCTAACTACCTCTAACCCATAACCAGACCCCTAACTACCTCTAACCCATAACCAGACCCCTAACTACCTCTAACCCATAACCAGGACAATAACTACCTCTAACCCATAACCAGACCATAACTACCACTAACCCATAACCAGACCCCTAACTACCTCTAACCCATAACCAAGACCATAACTACCACTAACCCATAACCAGACCCCCTTAACCTACTCTAACCCATAACCAAGACCATAACTACCACTAACCCATAACCAGACCCCCTCAACTACCTCTAACCCATAACCAGGACAATAACTACCTCTAACCCATAACCAGACCCCTAACTACCACTAACCCATAACCAGACCCCTAACTACCACTAACCCATAACCAGACCCCTAACTACCACTAACCCATAACCAGACCCCTAACTACCTCTAACCCATAACCAGGACAATAACTACCTCTAACCCATAACCAGACCCCTAACTACCTCTAACCCATAACCAGGACCCCTAACTACCTCTAACCATAACCAGGACAAATAACTACCTCTAACCATAACCAGACCATAACTACCACTAACCAATAACCAGACCCCTAACTACCCTCTAACCCATAAACCAGGACAATAACTACCTCTAACCCATAACCAGACCCCCTAACTACCTCTAACCCATAACCAGGACCCCTAACTACCTCTAACCCATAACCAGGACAATAACTACCTCTAACCCATAACCAGACCATAACTACCACTAACCAATAACCAGACCCCCTAACTACCTCTAACCCATAACCAGGACAATAACTACCTCTAACCCATAACCAGACCCCTAACTACCTCTAACCCATAACCAGACCCCTAACTACCTCTAACCCATAACCAGACCCCTAACTACCTCTAACCCATAACCCAGACCCCTAACTACCTCTAACCCATAACCAGGACAATAACTACCTCTAACCCATAACCAGACCCCTAACTACCACTAACCCATAACCAGACCCATAACTACCACTAACCCATAACCAGACCCCTAACTACCACTAACCCATAACCAGGACAATAACTACCTCTAACCCATAACCAGACCATTACTACCTCTAACCCATAACCAGACCCCTAACTACCACTAACCCATAACCAAGACCATAACTACCTCTAACCCATAACCAGACCCCTAACTACCACTAACCCATAACCAAGACCATAACTACCACTAACCCATAACCAAGACAATAACTACCTCTAACCCATAACCAAGACCCCTAACTACCACTAACCCATAACCAGACCCCTAACTACCTCTAACCCATAACCAGACCCCTAACTACCTCTAACCCATAACCAAGACCATAACTACCTCTAACCCCATAACCAGACCCCCTAACTACCACTAACCCATAACCAGACCCCTAACTACCACTAACCCATAACCAAGACAATAACTACCTCTAACCCATAACCAGACCATAACTACCTCTAACCCATAACCAGACCCCTAACTACCTCTAACCCATAACCAGACCCCTAACTACCTCTAACCCATAACCAGACCATAACTACCTCTAACCCAGGACAATAACTACCTCTAACCAATAACCAAGACCATAACTACCACTAACCCATAACCAGACCATAACTACCACTAACCCATAACCAGACCCCTAACTACCTCTAACCCATAACCAAAACAATAACTACCTCTAACCCAGGACAATAACTACCACTAACCCATAACCAGACCCCTAACTACCTCTAACCCATAACCAGACCCCTAACTACCTCTAACCCATAACCAGGACAATAACTACCACTAACCATAACCAGACCCCTAACTACCACTAACCCATAACCAGACCCCTAACTACCTCTAACCCATAACCAGACCCCTAACTACCTCTAACCCATAACCAGGACCATAACTACCACTAACCCATAACCAGACCCCTAACTACCACTAACCCATAACCAGACCCCTAACTACCTCTAACCCATAACCAAACCACTAACTACCTCTAACCCATAACCAGGACAATAACTACCTCTAACCCATAACCAGACCCCTAACTACCTCTAACCCATAACCAGACCCCTAACTACCTCTAACCCATAACCAGACCCCTAATTACCTCTAACCCATAACCAGACCCCTAACTACCTCTAACCCATAACCAGACCATAACTACCTCTAACCCATAACCAGACCCCTAACTACCTCTAACCCATAACCAAGACCCCTAACTACCTCTAACCCATAAGCAAGACAATAACTACCTCTAACCCATAACCAGACCCCTAACTACCACTAACCCATAACCAGACCCCTAACTACCTCTAACCCATAACCAGACCCCTAACTACCTCTAACCCATAACCAGACCATAACTACCTCTAACCCATAACCAGGACAATAACTACCTCTAACCCATAACCAGGACAATAACTACCTCTAACCCATAACCAGACCCCTAACTACCACTAACCCATAACCAGACCCCTAACTACCACTAACCCATAACCAGACCCCTAACTACCACTAACCCATAACCAAGACCATAACTACCTCTAACCCATAACCAGACCCCTAACTACCTGTAACCCATAACCAGACCCCTAACTACCACTAACCCATAACCAAGACAATAACTACCTCTAACCCAGGACAATAACTACCACTAACCAATAACCAAGACCATAACTACCACTAACCAATAACCAGACCCCTAACTACCTCTAACCCATAACCAGGACAATAACTACCTCTAACCCATAACCAGACCCCTAACTACCTCTAACCCATAACCAGACCCCTAACTACCTCTAACCCATAACCAGGACAATAACTACCTCTAACCCATAACCAGACCATAACTACCACTAACCCATAACCAGACCCCTAACTACCTCTAACCCATAACCAAGACCATAACTACCACTAACCCATAACCAGACCCCTAACTACCTCTAACCCATAACCAAGACCATAACTACCACTAACCCATAACCAGACCCCTAACTACCTCTAACCCATAACCAGGACAATAACTACCTCTAACCCATAACCAGACCCCTAACTACCACTAACCCATAACCAGACCCATAACTACCACTAACCCATAACCAGACCCCTAACTACCACTAACCCATAACCAGACCCCTAACTACCTCTAACCCATAACCAGGAAAATAACTACCTCTAACCCATAACCAGACCCCTAACTACCTCTAACCCATAACCAGACCCCTAACTACCTCTAACCCATAACCAGGACAATAACTACCTCTAACCCATAACCAGACCATAACTACCACTAACCAATAACCAGACCCCTAACTACCTCTAACCCATAACCAGGACAATAACTACCTCTAACCCATAACCAGACCCCTAACTACCTCTAACCCATAACCAGACCCCTAACTACCTCTAACCCATAACCAGGACAATAACTACCTCTAACCCATAACCAGACCATAACTACCACTAACCAATAACCAGACCCCTAACTACCTCTAACCCATAACCAGGACAATAACTACCTCTAACCCATAACCAGACCCCTAACTACCTCTAACCCATAACCAGACCCCTAACTACCTCTAACCCATAACCAGACCCCTAATTACCTCTAACCCATAACCAGACCCCTAACTACCTCTAACCCATAACCAGGACAATAACTACCTCTAACCCATAACCAGACCCCTAACTACCACTAACCCATAACCAGACCCATAACTACCACTAACCCATAACCAGACCCCTAACTACCACTAACCCATAACCAGACCCCTAACTACCTCTAACCCATAACCAGGACAATAACTACCTCTAACCCATAACCAGACCATTACTACCTCTAACCCATAACCAGACCCCTAACTACCTCTAACCCATAACCAAGACCATAACTACCTCTAACCCATAACCAGACCCCTAACTACCACTAACCCATAACCAAGACCATAACTACCACTAACCCATAACCAAGACAATAACTACCTCTAACCCATAACCAAGACCGCTAACTACCACTAACCCATAACCAGACCCCTAACTACCTCTAACCCATAACCAGACCCCTAACTACCTCTAACCCATAACCAAGACCATAACTACCTCTAACCCATAACCAGACCCCTAACTACCACTAACCCATAACCAGACCCCTAACTACCACTAACCCATAACCAAGACAATAACTACCTCTAACCCATAACCAGACCCCTAACTACCACTAACCCATAACCAGACCCCTAACTACCACTAACCCATAACCAGACCCCTAACTACCACTAACCCATAACCAGACCCCTAACTACCACTAACCCATAACCAGACCCCTTACTACCTCTAAACCCATAACCAGACCCCTAACTACCTCTAACCCATAACCAAGACCATAACTACCTCTAACCCATAACCAGACCCCTAACTACCACTAACCCATAACCAGACCCCTAACTACCACTAACCCATAACCAAGACAATAACTACCTCTAACCCATAACCAGACCCCTAACTACCTCTAACCCATAACCAAGACAATAACTACCTCTAACCCATAACCAGACCATAACTACCACTAACCCATAACCAGACCCCTAACTACCACTAACCCATAACCAGACCCCTAACTACCACTAACCCATAACCAGACCCCTTACTACCTCTAAACCCATAACCAGACCCCTAACTACCTCTAACCCATAACCAAGACCATAACTACCTCTAACCCATAACCAGACCCCTAACTACCACTAACCCATAACCAGACCCCTAACTACCACTAACCCATAACCAAGACAATAACTACCTCTAACCCATAACCAGACCATAACTACCTCTAACCCATAACCAAGACCATAACTACCACTAACCCATAACCAGACCCCTAACTACCTCTAACCCATAACCAGGACAATAACTACCACTAACCCATAACCAGATCCCTAACTACCTCTAACCCATAACCAGGACAATAACTACCTCTAACCCATAACCAGACCCCTAACTACCACTAACCCATAACCAGACCCCTAACTACCACTAACCCATAACCAGACCCCTAACTACCTCTAACCCATAACCAAGACAATAACTACCACTAACCCATAACCAGACCCCTAACTACCACTAACCCATAACCAGACCCCTAACTTCCTCTAACCCATAACCAAGACAATAACTACCTCTAACCCATAACCAGACCCCTAACTACCTCTAACCCATAACCAGACCCCTAACTACCTCTAACCCATAACCAGACCCCTAACTACCTCTAACCCATAACCAGACCCCTAACTACCTCTAACCCATAACCAGACCCCTAACTACCTCTAACCCATAACCAGACCCCTAACTACCTCTAACCCATAACCAAGACAATAACTACCACTAACCCATAACCAGACCCCTAACTACCTCTAACCCATAACCAGACCCCTAACTACCTCTAACCCATAACCAAGACAATAACTACCTCTAACCAATAACCAGACCCCTAACTACCACTAACCCATAACCAGACCCCTAACTACCACTAACCCATAACCAGACCCCTAACTACCACTAACCCATAACCAGACCCCTAACTACCACTAACCCATAACCAGACCCCTTACTACCTCTAAACCCATAACCAGACCCCTAACTACCTCTAACCCATAACCAAGACCATAACTACCTCTAACCCATAACCAGACCATAACTACCACTAACCCATAACCAGACCCCTAACTACCACTAACCCATAACCAAGACAATAACTACCTCTAACCCATAACCAGACCCCTAACTACCTCTAACCCATAACCAAGACAATAACTACCTCTAACCCATAACCAGACCCCTAACTACCACTAACCCATAACCAGACCCCTAACTACCACTAACCCATAACCAGACCCCTAACTACCACTAACCCATAACCAGACCCCTTACTACCTCTAAACCCATAACCAGACCCCTAACTACCTCTAACCCATAACCAAGACCATAACTACCTCTAACCCATAACCAGACCCCTAACTACCACTAACCCATAACCAGACCCCTAACTACCAATAACCCATAACCAAGACAATAACTACCTCTAACCCATAACCAGACCATAACTACCTCTAACCCATAACCAAGACCATAACTACCACTAACCCATAACCAGACCCCTAACTACCTCTAACCCATAACCAGGACAATAACTACCACTAACCCATAACCAGATCCCTAACTACCTCTAACCCATAACCAAGACCATAACTACCTCTAACCCATAACCAGACCCCTAACTACCACTAACCCATAACCAGACCCCTACCTACCTCTAACCCATAACCAGGACAATAACTACCACTAACCCATAACCAGACCCCTAACTACCTCTAACCCATAACCAGACCATAACTACCACTAACCCATAACCAAGACCCCTAACTACCTCTAACCCATAACCAGACCATAACTACCTCTAACACATAACCTGGACAATAACTACCTCTAACCCATAACCAGACCCCTAACTACCACTAACCCATAACCAGACCCCTAACTACCTCTAACCCATAACCAGACCCCTAACTACCACTAACCCATAACCAAGACAATAACTACCTCTAACCCATAACCAGACCCCTAACTACCTCTAACCCATAACCAGACCATAACTACCTCTAACCCATAACCAAGACAATAACTACCTCTAACCCATAACCAGACCCCTAACTACCACTAACCCATAACCAGACCCCTAACTACCACTAACCCATAACCAGGACAATAACTACCTCTAACCCATAACCAGACCATAACTACCTCTAACCCATAACCAGACCCCTAACTACCACTAACCCATAACCAGACCCCTAACTACCACTAACCCATAACCAGGACAATAACTACCTCTAACCCATAACCAGAACCCTAACTACCACTAACCCATAACCAGACCCCTTACTACCTCTAAACCATAACCAGACCCCTAACTACCACTAACCCATAACCAGACCCCTAACTACCACTAACCCATAACCAGACCCCTAACTACCTCTAACCCATAACCAAGACCATAACTACCACTAACCCATAACCAGACCCCTAACTACCTCTAACCCATAACCAAGACCATAACTACCACTAACCCATAACCAGACCCCTAACTACCTCTAACCCATAACCAAGACCATAACTACCACTAACCCATAACCAGACCCCTAACTACCTCTAACCCATAACCAGACCCCTAACTACCTCTAACCCATAACCAGACCATAACTACCTCTAACCCATAACCAGGACAATAACTACCTCTAACCCATAACCAGACCCTTAACTACCACTAACCCATAACCAGACCCCTAACTACCTCTAACCCATAACCAGACCCCTAACTACCTCTAACCCATAACCAGGACAATAACTACCTCTAACCCATAACCAGACCATAACTACCACTAACCAATTACCAGACCCCTAACTACCTCTAACCCATAACCAGGACAATAACTACCTCTAACCCATAACGAGACCCCTAACTACCTCTAACCCATAACCAGACCCCTAACTACCTCTAACCCATAACCAGACCCCTAACTACCTCTAACCCATAACCAGGACAATAACTACCTCTAACCCATAACCAGACCCCTAACTACCACTAACCCATAACCAGACCCATAACTACCACTAACCCATAACCAGACCATAACTACCTCTAACCCAGGACAATAACTACCTCTAACCCATAACCAAGACCATAACTACCACTAACCCATAACCAGACCATAACTACCACTAACCCATAACCAGACCCCTAACTACCACTAACCCATAACCAGACCCCTAACTACCTCTAACCCATAACCAGGACAATAACTACCTCTAACCCATAACCAGACCCCTAACTACCACTAACCCATAACCAGACCCCTAACTACCACTAACCCATAACCAAGACAATAACTACCTCTAACCCATAACCAGACCATAACTACCTCTAACCCATAACCAGACCCCTAACTACCTCTAACCCATAACCAGACCCCTAACTACCTCTAACCCATAACCAGACCATAACTACCTCTAACCCAGGACAATAACTACCTCTAACCCATAACCAAGACCATAACTACCACTAACCCATAACCAGACCATAACTACCTCTAACCCATAACCAGACCATAACTACCTCTAACCCAGGACAATAACTACCTCTAACCCATAACCAAGACCATAACTACCACTAACCCATAACCAGACCATAACTACCCCATAACCAGACCCCTAACTACCACTAACCCATAACCAGACCATAACTACCACTAACCCATAACCAAGACCATAACTACCTCTAACCCATAACCAGGACCATAACTACAACTAACCAAGACATTTTTACATTTACATTTTAGTCATTTAGCAGACGCTCTTATCCAGAGCGACTTACAGTAGTGAATGCATACATTTCATTTTCATTTCATACATTTTTTTTTCTTCGTACCTGGCCCCCGTGGGAATCAAACCCACAACCCTGGTGTTGCAAACACCATGCTCTACCAACTGAGCTACGGGGAAGACTATAACTACCTCTAACCATTAACCAGACCCCTAACTACCACTAACCCATAACCAGACCCCTAACTACCTCTAACCATTAACCAAGACCCTTGCTAACCCAAACCCATAAGCCTAACCCTAACTAACCCACAACCCTAACTAACCCTAATCCTACTTTAACCCTGATTCCCTCAACATGACCACAATTTAACCACATGAGGTATCCCAGTTAACAAACTATTTAAAAAGATTGAATGTGTCTGTGTGCAAGGATCCAAGGTAATTAACTATTTAAAATATGGCATGTGTCTATGTGTGTAATCTCTTGTGCACACAGGCAATTAACTAGCGTGTGGGAAATACAGTAAATGATGCTAATCAGATTTTTCAGCATGGTGCTTTTTCGTGCTCATATGAACTAAAATGTTGTCAAAGTTCTTGAAAACGGTTTAAACATTTCCATTTTGTTTATCTTATATGAATGGATGCATTTGAAATTAGAAACGCTTCAAACCTGTTGTTATAAAAGACTTCTATCAGACCAGTCAGTCAACAGCAACATAAAGTGCCTTTCTCCTGGAAGTGTAACATTTAAATTCTATTTGAATCCCCCCCTAAATGCACACAGAATTAGCCAATGAATATAACTTAGAATAGCCCTATACATGGTACGCCAATTGAGCATAGGAAATGCGCTTTACAAATTAAATACTATTATTATTATTGAATCGGCTGTAAAAAGCAACCATGACATTATACTGTATTAAGCTATTGCGCCAGGATTTGTGTGGTAATATACTATATAAACTATGCTTACTGTAAATACTGTAATAGTAATTATATTCCATGTTTCTCTGCATGCAGCATTCTGATGTCTTTCCATCCATCCGTCATCAGTCACATGCCACTCAAACTCAGGCCATCCAGACAATACTGTAGTAGGCTATCCTTCTGCCCTGTAGGCTACTGTATAGGCATACTGTAAATACTTTACTGTAAGTGTCCAAATATCCTATCGTGTTTCCAACTCCATGCTAACTTTTCGGAAATTGATATTTTCTTCTTTACCCCTTCAGTCAACATATAAAAACATTGAATTACCTTCCAAAGTGCATCAAACATTGTTCACTCAAGTCAGAGCCTATTCTGTTATTCTCAAACTTTTAGATGTTTTCATCGGTAAAAGAGATGGATAAACAAATAATTGTTCCATTTTTTATCATTAATGGCATTGAGGTATTTGTCAATTCAATTCAACGAAAAAGTGAAATGTGTTTTTAATAAGGAGTGACGGCGTTGATCGTGTGATTCCTGACGTGTTCCGTATTCCAGAGCGCTCGACAGGAAAGCCGTGCGTCATCATCACTTCTAATTCTAATTAAATCATCTAATCATATCAAATCAAACTCTGATTCCAGAAGTGGATGGGTCCACTATAAAGATGCAGAGTTCCGTTAGATTCTCACCTTGCCGCTGGGATGATACCGAGTTGTGGTGGAGTATTTTAGTATTATTATTCCAATAAAATAGTCCAGTAAGGATAGAATAGAATAAACGTTAAATATGTCCGTTAAATCTGTCAGTCTTCAGTCAAATCAACAAAACTGTGTCGGTTTCAATTAACTGACCTCGTGCTCTCTGGCTCACAACATCTCTATGGTCTCTCTCTATTTCACAACAGGCTGATGCGCTCTGGCGCAGAGGGGAGACAGCGCAGGGTTTTATAGCCGTGTTCACGGACTGAGAACTATACTGGGACAACCAATCAGAGGCTAGGACAGATCCGACGGATCTCTGCGTCCAACTTTATTTTACTGAGAACAGCTTTATCTTCTCCTGGTAGTGAAATAGCCTAAGCTATGCCATATAAATTAATTAAAACAAAATCAGGAGAGAGGATGTCACGTCCTGACCATAGAAGATGTTATTTTCTATGGTAGAGTACGTCAGGGCGTGACCGTTTTTTCTCTCTATGTTTTCTATTTCTATGTTGTCAGGTTCTAGTTTTGTATTTCTATGTTGGGGTTTTGTTTGGGATGATCTCCAATTAGAGGCAGCTGGTCCTCGTTGTCTCTAATTGGAGATCATACTTAAGTAGGGTTTTTTTTCCACCTGGGTTTGTGGGAGATTGTTTCTGAGTTAGTGTATGTTTCTACTCTGCGTCACGGTTTGTTGTTTTTGTTCGTTCAGTTTATTGTGTATGTATTGCATAGTTTCACAGTGAAAATAAAATGTGGAACGACACACACGCTGCACTTTGTTCCGCTCCTTCCTACGACAACCGTGACAGAGGAGCACAGGTTATAGCCCAACTGTCACGTCTTCCGCCGAAGCTGGTCCCTCTCCTTGTTCGGCTGGCGTTCGGCGGTCCACGTCACCGGTTTTCTAGCCACCACCGATCCACTTTCCATTTGTTTTGTCTTCATTGTACACACCTGGTTTCCATTCCCATAATTATGTTCCTTATTTAACCCTCTGGTTCCCCCCCATGGTTTTGTGCGTGTTTGTTCGTTGTAAGTGGGTCTGTATTTATGAGCTTGGTTATTTTCCTTCTTGGAATATTTGTTGTTTTGAGTAAAGTTACGGGAATGACATCTCTGTGTCCTGCGCCTGACTCCGCCTTACCTGCTACACCTAGACGCCTTACACCAATGATAATAATCTGTACGTGTAGATCAACCAAACCTAATGGCCGTTCATTTGGTTAATAATGCCAGCAGCACCCTGTTGTCAAGGACGCGATGGAGAAGTGCTGCTGTGTAGAACCCCAACCAACCCTATCCCTACTGTACACAAAAGACTGGTTCCCTCTCCATAGGGTTCCAGCCATCTGTCTTCATAATGAAATCTAAGTGATGGATGGACAACCGCTCTTTGGCACCACCGGTAATAGTAGTAACATCCCAAACCGCACCCTTTTCCCCACAGGTCCTGGTCTGAAGTAGTGCACTGTAAAGGGAATTGATTATCATTTGTGATGCAGCTGTAGTGTTTGTTGGCATGACGATACAGACCCACAGCATCACTGGAGAGGACTACTGAAGAATGTCCATTGAATTTATTTCTAAACCTATAGAGTTCATACTTACGAACGTAAGAAAAAGTTTACATTTAAGTTTAAACTTTCTCTGTCTCAAAATGCGCATTCAGCCAATTCAAATCATTGACGTAGTTGCAAGTGATAAAACGCTCATGTTACCCGTTTCCTTTACATAACCTGCCACATTTAGCCATATGCTAACCCGAGCAGGTGGCAGAGATTGTTTCCTGTAACAAATCATGCATCAGCCTATCACAGATCTTAGACGTTATTTCCACCAACCAACGGCATTTCTTAAAATATGTCAACTTGGCCACCAGAGGGGTATTTTAAACCTCAAAATGCAAGGTTTACTTTTGTACCACTTGGTCTGTCTCAAGTGTAGAGTGACACTATTGCATGATGTATCTTTGACTAGGCTACTGGCTACTAACGTTAGACAAAATGAGTGAGAAAGTTACCCCAAGACATGCTAACCTCTCACCATTACACCCTGTGGCTCAGTTGGTAGAGCATGGTGTGTGCAACGCCAGGGTTGTGGGTTCGATTCCCACGGGGGGCCAGTACAAAAAAAAATGCATGAAATGAAAATGTATGTATTCACTACTGTAAGTCGCTCTGGATAAGAGCATCTACTAAATGAGGAGAGGTTAGCATTTTATATCATACCCCCAAGACATGCTAACCTCTCACCATTACAATAACAGAGGAGTAGCATTTTATATCATACCCCCAAGACATGCTAACCTCTCACCATTACAATAACAGGAGAGGTTAGCATACCCCCAAGACATGCTAAACTCTCACCATTACAATAACAGTGGAGGTTAGCATTTTATATCACACCCCCAAGACATGCTAACCTCTTCATTACAATAACAGGGGAGAAAAGCATTATATATCATAACCCCAAGACATGCTAACCTCTCACCATTACAATAACAGGGGAGGTTAGCATTTTATATCATAACCCCAAGATATGCTAACCTCTCACCATTACAATATCAGGGGAGGTTAGCATTTTATATCATACCCCCAAGACATGCTAACCTCTCACCATTACAATAACAGGGGAGGTTAGCATTTTATATCATACCCCCCAAGACATGCTAACCTCTCACCATTACAATAACAGGGGAGATTAGCATTTTATATCATACCCCCAAGACATGCTAACCTCTCACCATTACAATAACAGGGGAGGTTAGCATTTTATATCATAACCCCAAGACATGCTAACCTCTCACCATTACAATAACAGGGGAGGTTAGCATACCTCCAAGATGTGCTAACCTCTCACCATTACAATAACAGGGGAGGTTAGCATTTTATATCATACCCCCAAGACATGCTAACCTCTCACCATTACAATAACAGGGGATGTTAGCATTTTATATCATACCCCCAAGACATGCTAACCTCTCACCATTACAATAACAGGGGAGATTAGCATTTTATATCATACTGCCCAAGACATGCTAACCTCTCACCATTACAATAACAGGGGAGGTTAGCATTTTATGTCATACCCCAAAGACATGCTAACCTCTCACCATTACAATAACAGGGGAGGTTAGCATTTTATATCATACCTCCAAGACATGCTAACCTCTCACCATTACAATAACAGGGGAGGTTAGCATTTTATATCATACCCCCAAGACATGCTTACCTCTCACCATTATAATAACAGGGGAGGTTAGCATACCCCCAAGACATGCTAACCTCTCACCATTATAATAACAGGGGAGGTTAGCATTTTGAGGGGGTATGATATTTATGCCTCTGTAACTTTCTCACTCGTTATTCATGATTCATTCAGGATTATCTACAATCATGGCAGCATCCACATTAAGTGTTTAGAAACATTCTATTCTTATTTACAATCAAAGTGACTCCAAAATGACATAATACATTATTTACCATTCATTTAGAATGTGAAATAAAATAATCTGAAACACAATCAAAACAAACAGCAAATGCATCCTATAAATGTGTATAGTCACAATCTTGATGTAGTTATTGGGTGCTATGAATATGGGACTAAATACTAAACGTTTTACTACTTTAATGCACACATATACACGTAAGTGAATTTGTCCCAATAATTTTGGTCCCCTAAAATGCGGGGACTATGTACAAAAAGTGCTGTAATTTCTAAATGGTTAACCCGATATGGATGAAAATACCTTCAAATTAAAGCTAACAGTCTGCACTTTAACCCCATAGTCATTGTATCATTTCAAAATGTCATTGTCCCAATTCTTTTGGAGCTCACTGTATGTAAGGACAATCATCAAGGGGCTATGCGTTTTATGGAAATGAATGCACGAATTGGAAGGTGTGTACCACAATGCATCTTTCTTTTTCCAGAAGATGCAGCTCCTCATTAGCCTGTTAAATGTAACCTAAATAGACATAACCAACATAAATGATTTATTATGAGAGGGCAATAAACAAAACCTAGGAATGTTTATACTGCCAGAAACATTTCAATCTCAGATTTTTGGCAAAAATAATTATAAATTGCTGAGATGTAGTCACTTTTGAGGACACAAACTCAAGTACACTGTACAAATATGGTACAAATATGAAAATTCATGTTTTTTTTCATATTCAACAAAAGTGGGGGAATAGAGGCTTGAAATTATTGAAATGCTTTCTAAATATATTAACATTCAAATTATAAACGACTTACTATAAGATTTCAAATGAAATCAAACGTTATTGGTTACATACACATATTTAACAGATGTTATTGGTCCATACACATATTTAACAGATGTTATTGGTCCATATTTAACAGATGTTATTGGTCCATATTTAACAGATGTTATTGTGGGTGTAGTGAAATGCTTGTGTTCTTAGCTCCAACAGTGCAGTAATATCTAACAATTCACAACAATACACACAAATCTAAAAGTAAAATAATGGATATAAGAAATATATAAATATTAGGACGAGCAATGTTGGAGTTGCATTGACTAAAATACAGTAGAATAGAATACAGTATATACATATGAAATGAGTAAAGCAGTATGTAAACATTATTAAAGTGACTAGTGTTCCTTATTAAAGTGGCCAGTGACTCCATGTCTATGTAGTCGAGGCCAGCTGTGCAGGTTAGCATAGAGCAAAATGTGCCAGGTTACTGTCTGTAATGGGAACCACTTACATGTAGGCGTTGATCACATGCAACTACGTCAATGATTTTAATTGGCTGATGAGCGTTTTGAGATGGAGAAAAAGTTTCAACTTGAACTTTTTCCTAATGTTCACAAAGGTATGGACCCACTGTGTCTCAGCTCTACCTGCAGAGTTAAACAGAGGCAAACACTATAATGACTGCATGTATTATAGTATCGAAGCCACTCTGCAGTATTTGCTCCACCAAAAGAACCATAAACAATGGAACAACCGAACGCATCCCATGACACACACACACACAGTGGCACGCGAGCGTCCCTACGTTACTAGTTCTATGACAGGCTACATATAGCCCAACCCCTGGGGGAGAAGACGAGAGTATTTTAGGATCCATTCTGGAGAGGTATCCTTTATCTTCTTTATTATCTAATTCACATTGTCCCCATTACAGACACGATGAGTGTGAATGTTCCCTCCACTGTTTCCACTGCTCTGACAGCACTACGTTCTGGATCTAAAGGCTGTTATGATGAAAGGATGAAGCATTTCATTCATATTCATAGGTTGCACCTCCGTCACTCGGTGGCGTCATGCCATGGATATAAAACCCGCCCTTCACCATAGTGGTACACCAAAAGTTGTGATAAGACCAGTCATTCTGAATGGAGGCTAATGACTGTTTAGTCTAAATTACACTTTAGTGGCCTGGGAAAATGATGACATTGCTAAAGTAGGTAAATCATTGGTAGTAAACTGCTTTGCCATCATTATCATGTGGTCACATTTACTTTAGCCAGATGGCAAAGTTGTCATCAGCTAGCAAAGTTTGGAAAAAATAGCTAGCAATGCTAATGTTAGCTAGCTAAAATCCGGCGGTCTCCCCTCAATCTTAGCTAGTTAGCTAATGTTATACTGCATGTAAAGTCAATCTGGCAACATCAAAAATTATGACAAAAGGTAACTAGTAATTATTTGCCTCAGACTGAACTGTAATTGTTTTTCCAAGCCACTGTAATGCACTTTTGATTAAATCTTCATGAGCGCTCAATGACAATGCATTTAGTAGAATGCTCAGTCAGGCATCAGTCCTAAAACTAATGTTCAAAACACATGAATTTGATAATGAGCTGTAACAAGCTGTTATATTACTGAAGAGAAGAGTAGCACCAGAAACAGAATGTATATCACTGCAGCATCAATACTAGATCCCAACATCTCTCAACAGATTAGTACTGTATATCACTGCAGCATCAATACTAGATCCCAACATCTCTCAACAGATTAGTACTGTACATAACTAGCCTTAACAGGAAGTCAAATGTTTTGGTTCTAGTAAAGATTCTAGCAGCCGTGTTCAGCACTAACTAAAGTTTATTTTGTGCTTCATCCGGATAGCCGGAAAATAGAGCATCGCAGTAGCTTTTCTGCATCATTTTTGGACAAAACATTTCGGATTTTTGCAATGCTACGAAGAAAGAAAAAAGCTGTTCTTGGAAATGTCTTGATATGTTCGTCAAAAGAGAGATAAGGGTCCAGAGTAACGTCGAGGTCCTTCACAGTTTCATTTGAGACGACTGTGCGACCACTAAGATTAATTGTCAGATCCAACAGAAGATCTCTTTGTTTCTTGGGACCAAGAACTGAAGCTGGAGACTCTTACCTCCCTCACTAGCTTTAAGCACCAGCTGTCAGAGCAGCTCACAGATCACTGCACCTGTACATAGCCCATCTGTAAACAGCCCATCTATCTACCTCATCCCCTTACTGTATTTATTTTATTTATCTTGCTCATTTGCACCCGAGTATCTCTACTTGCACATTCATCTTCTGCACATCTACCATCATTCCAGTGTTCAATTTCTATATTGTAATTACTTCGCCGCTATGGCCTATTTATTGCCTTATCTCCCTTATCTTACCTCATTTGCACTCACTGTATATAGACTTTTCTTCTTTTTTTTCTACTGTATTATTGACTGTATGTTTTGTTTATTCCATGTGTAAATCTGTGTTGTTGTATGTGTCAAATTGCTATGCTTTATCTTGGCCAGGTCGCGGTTGCAAATGAGAACTTGTTCTCAACTAGCCTACCTGGTTAAATAAAGGTGAAATAAAACTAAAAAACTGGCATCTCTGTTTTGTCCGTGTTTAAAAGAAAAACATTTTCCGCCATCCACTTACTTATACCTGCAAAACAGGCTTCCAGGGAGGGCAACTTTGGGGCTTCACCATGTTTCATTGAAATGTACAGCTTTGTGTCATACGCATAGCAATGAAAATTAACATTATGTTTCCAAATTATATCACCGAGAGGTAAAATATACTGTGAAAACAATAGTGGTCCTAAAATGGAGCCTTGAGGAACACCAAAATGTACAGTTCATTTGTCAGAGGACAAACCATCTACAGAGACAAACTGATATCTTTCCGACAGATAAGATCTAAACCAGGCCAGAACTTGTCTGTGTAGACCAATTTGGGTTTCCAATCTCTCCAAAAGAATGTGGTGATCGATGATATCAAAAGCAGCACTAAGGTCTAGGAGCACGAGGACAGATGCAGAGCCTCGGTCTGACGCCATTAAAAGGTCATTTACCACCTTCACGAGTGCAGTCTCAGTGCTATGATGGGGTCTAAAACCACACTGAAGCATTTTGTATACATTGTTTGTCTTCAGGTAGGCAGTGAGTTGCTGCACAACAGCTTTTTCAAATGTTTTTGAGAGGGAGATTTGATATAGGCCGATAGTTTTTTATATTTTCTGGGTCAAGGTTTGGTTTTTTCAAGAGAGGATTTATTACTGCCAATTTTAGTGAGTTTGGTAGACATCCGGTGGATAGAGAGCCGTTTATTATGTTCAACATAGGAGGGCCAAGCACAGGAAGCAGCTCTTTCAGTAGTTTAGTTGGGATAGGGTCCAGTATGCAGCTTGAAGGTTTAGAGGCCATGATTATTTTCATTAATGTGTCAAGAGACATAGTATTCGAAAACTTGAGTGTCTCCCTTGATCCTAGGTCCTGGCAGTGTTGTGCAGACTCAGGACAACTGAGCTTTTGAGGAACATGCAGATTTAAAGAGGAGTCCGTAATTTGCTTTCTAATGATCATTATCTTTTCATCAAAGAAGTTGATGAATTTATCACTGCTGAAGTGAAAGCCTTCCTCTCCTGGGGAATGCTGGTTTTTAGTTAACTTTGCGACAGCCTCCAAAAGAAATGTTGGATTGTTCTTATTTTCCTCAATTAAGTTGGAAAAATAGGATGATCGAGCAGCAGTGAGGGCTCTTCGATACTGCACGGTACTGTCTTTCCAAGCTAGTCGGAAGACTTCCAGTTTGGTGTGGCGCCATTTCAGTTCCTGTGCTAGTGCCAGTGCTAGTGGCAGACTCCACTAAGCTTGCAGGTTGGCTAGCAGCCTGGCTGACAGCCTGTCGCCTGGCCTGCACCCTATCTCATTGTGGAGAAGAAGAGTTAGAGCCCTGTCTATGTTTATAGATAAGATGAGAGCACCCCTCTAGCTAGGATGGAGTCCGTCACTCCTTAGCAGGGCAGGCTTGGTCCTGTTTGTGGATGTCCCAGAAAGAGGGACAATTATCTCCAAATTATACATTTTGGGAGGGGCAGAAAACAGTTTTCAACCAGTGATTGAGTTGTGAGACTCTGCTGTAGAGCTCATCACTCCCACTAACTGGTAGTTGACCAGACATAATTACTCGATGCCGACACATTGTGAAACCCCATAAATACCTTTCCCCTTTTCTCTCCACTCTACAGAATGGACTCTTGGAAAGCCCTGTGTTACCACAGAGAGAGTATGGTAACATCAAAAGGTTGGAGAATGGAACAATATTTCCCTTTCTCAACCAGTTGAAAGGGTCCGTTGGTACTTAAAGAATATGATGTCAGATCAGTTGTTGTCTGGGACATTTTATCTGATGATTGGACGACATAAATTGTATCTTGGAAAGTCTACACATTCTAGTTATCAGATTCACATGGAATTATTGTGCAATTTAAATGTCTAAATATGAAACTATTTTTGAGAAGATGAAATGTGATTTCAGCTTCTAAATGAGATAATTGTTTCCATATGTAAACCTATGCTCACTCAGTGGCCACGCCCAAGTGAACAGACGTTGTTTGAGAACTATGAAACACGCCCTTCTCTCCCCCAATACAAAAGCCACCTTAGTTCCAGAAATGTTACTGTCCCTCACGACGCCAGGACAGCGGAGTCAATCACCACCTTCCGTAGACACCTGAAACCCCACCTTTTTAAGGAATACCTGGGATAGGATAAAGTTATCCTTCTAACCCCCCCCCCAAAAAAAGATTTAGATGTACTATTGTAAAGTGGTTGTTCCACTGGATATCATAAGGTAAATACACCAATTTGTAAGTCGCTCTGGATAAGAGCGTCTGCTAAATGACGTAAATGTAAACGTTTAAAAGGTCGAATTTCAATGTGTTGGTGACGATCACCACGCTGGAATGGTGACCAGCCGGAATACAGCTCGAGCTGATTAAGGCAACTTGGTGTGAACTTTGAACGATTATTCACTAAATAAGAAGTGATACATCCTAGAAGTCGAGTTATCAGCAAAAGCTGTAAATGTACGTGGCCTTGTAAAGGACAGGCAATCTGTCATGACTTCCGCCGATGTCGGCTCCTCTCCTTGTTCGGGCGGCGGTCGACGTCACCGGCTTTCTAGCCATCGCCGCTCCATTTTTCATGTATCCATTTGTTTTGTCTTGTTCCCTGCACACCTGGTTTTCATTCCCCAATCAATCTACATGTATTTATTCCTCTGTTCCCAATCATGTCTTTGTGTGAGATTGCTTCGTGTCATTTTTGAAGCGCTGTTTCTGGTGGCCGTTTATTCCGTGTTTTATATCACGAGGTATGTTTATTTGTTTGTACTTTATTATTGTGACTGATTGCGCATTTTTTCTACTTTGGCATATTGGATGGAGGTTTCGACGCAGTGTCGTCCGTCTGTTGGTTTATCCTGCCTCAATTAAGTGTGCGCCTGTTCACAACTGTCTGCTCTCCTGCACCTGACTCCGCTCCCAGTACGCACACCATTGACACAATCTCCTAAGAATGACAGGGTACTTTAACGTAACTGCTCTACAACACTACAACCAGAAAGATTCTTCAAAGGACAATGGCTATCTCTGCTGGGCAAACGAGTCTTCCATCTTCGACCCATCTATCGAAGCGCAGCTCAGAGTAAATATATATCTTGCGTTTTCCTTTTCCAAATGGACGGTTATTAGAATGCATAAGATTCTGTATTTAAGATAGCATAGCTTCTCAAGGTCCGATAGAGACCCAATCCCTTTGTCCCTCAGTCCCTCAGTCTTCCCGCTCTTTCATTTAAACCCAACCCCCTTTCTTTGTGTAACCAGCCGTCATATCGGGTTAGCCCTCTAGGGGCTTTTCATGACATGATTAGTAATTCATGTATGATCTATCCTGTGTATATATCTCTCTCTCTCTATATATATATATGTAATTCCGTGTGATTGTTTAGATATTTAGTAAATAAATAGTTAAGCCAATTTGTGTATTGTTGATTCAACTAGTTAGATAGGGTTCGTGCAGATAACCAAGTACTTTATGACCATCAGAATGAGACTGATCGAGGTGACGATCTATGCAAATTAATGCTTCCGTGGTGCCCCAGGTTATTAATGGTTTAATTGTTGCATGGTTTAATTCAATCACATAATCAATTAAACGATAGGTAATCAATTCGGTAAAATAGCATGTCATATAATTCAATCATAGTCAGAGACACGACAACATCTTTCTGACTAATTTACACACATATGTTGTGACTGTTTCATCCTAATATCTCTATACTCTCTACACTCGCCAGTTTTAGCTTTAGCCAGCACCCTCTTCAGATTAGCCTTAACGTCGGTAGCCCTGCCCCCTGGTTAACAGTGTATGATCGCTGGATGATTCGTTTTAAGTCTAATAATGCGGGTAATGGAGTCGCCAATGACTAGGGTTTTCAATTTGTCAGAGCTAACGGTGGGAGGCTTCGGCGGCTCAGACCCCGTAATGGGAGGAGAGACCAGAGAAGGCTCAGCCTCTGACCCCGACTTGTTGCTTAATGGGGAGAAAGTTTCTGTCGGCTGAATGAGCGACACCGGTTGAGCATTCCTACAGCATTTCCCTCCAGAAACCATGAGAAAATTGTCCGGCTGCGGGGACCGTGCGAGGGGGTTTAAACTAACGTTACTATCTGTACTTACTGGTGCCACAGACGCTGTTTCATCCTTTCCTACACTGAAATTACCCTTGCCTAACGATTGCGTCTGAAGCTGGGCTTGCAGCAAAGCTATCCTCGCCGTAAGGCGATCGTTCTCCTGTATATTATGAGTACAGCGACTGCAATTAGAAGGCATCATGTTAATGTTACTACTTAGCTTCGGCTGGTGGAGGTCCTGTAGAACCACGTCCAGATAAAGCGTCCGGAGTGAAAAAGTTGAGCGAGAAATAGAACAATTTAGACATTGGTAAATGTGTAAAAATAAAGATTGATTAAACGGTTATTAAAAATGATGAAGTAAAAAAACGTAAAGTTTAGCAAAGCACTATTAAACTGCACAGCAGCACGGAGACAAGTCCAGAAGTTTAGACAGTCTCCAACTCTCTTCCTGACTCCACTGTAAACACAGACAGAGACAGTCTCCAACTCTCTTCCTGACTCCACTGTAAACACAGACAGAGACAGTCTCCAACCCTCTTCCTGATTCCACTGTAAACACACTCAGACAGAGACAGTCTCCAACCCTCTTCCTGATTCCACTGTAAACACAGACAGAGACAGTCTCCAACTCTCTTCCTGATTCCACTGTAAACACACTCAGACAGAGACAGTCTCCAACTCTCTTCCTGATTCCTCTGTAAACTCAGACATAGACAGTCTCCAACCCTCTTCCTGATTCCACTGTAAACTCAGACAGAGACAGTCTCCAACCCTCTTCCTGATTCCACTGTAAACACAGACAGAGACAGTCTCCAACCCTTTTCCTGATTCCACTGTAAACACAGACAGAGACAGTCTCCAACCCTCTTCCTGATTCCACTGTAAACACAGAGAGAAAGTCTCCAACCCTCTTCCTGATTCCACTGTAAACACAGACAGAGACAGTCTCCAACCCTCTTCCTGATTCCACTGTAAACACACTCAGACAGAGACAGTCTCCAACCCTCTTCCTGATTCCACTGTAAACACACTCAGACAGAGACAGTCTCCAACCCTCTTCCTGATTCCACTGTAAACACAGACAGAGACAGTCTCCAACCTTCTTCCTGATTCCACTGTAAACTCAGACAGAGACAGTCTCCAACCCTCTTCCTGATTCCACTGTAAACACACTCAGAGACAGTCTCCAACCCTCTTCCTGATTCCACTGTAAACACAGACAGAGACAGTCTCCAACCCTCTTCCTGATTCCACTGTAAACACAGACAGAGACAGTCTCCAACCCTCTTCCTAATTCCACTGTAAACACACTCAGACAGAGACAGTCTCCAACCCTCTTCCTTATTCCACTGTAAACACAGACAGAGTCTCCAACCCTCTTCCTTATTCCATTGTAAACACACTCAGACAGAGACAGTCTCCAACCCTATTCCTGATTCCACTGTAAACACAGACAGAGAAAGTCTCCAACTCTCCACCTGATTCCACTGTAAACACAGACAGAGTCTCCAACCCTCTTCCTGATTCCACTGTAAACACAGACAGTCTCCAACCCTCTTCCTGATTCCACTGTAAATACACTAAGACAGAGACAGTCTCCAACCCTCTTCCTGATTCCTCTGTACACTCAGACATAGACAGTCTCCAACCCTCTTCCTGATTCCTCTGTAAACACAGACAGAGACAGTCTCCAACCCTCTTCCTGATTCCACTGTAAACACACTCAGACAGAGACAGTCTCCAACCCTCTTCCTGATTCCACTGTAAACACACTCAGACAGAGACAGTCTCCAACCCTCTTCCTGATTCCACTGTAAACACAGACAGAGACAGTCTCCAACCCTCTTCCTGATTCCACTGTAAACACGGACAGAGTCTCCAACCCTCTTCCTTATTCCAATGTAAACACACTCAGACAGAGACAGTCTCCAACCCTATTCCTGATTCCACTGTAAACACACTCAGACAGAGACAGTGTCCAACCCTCTTCCTGATTCCACTGTAAACACACTCAGACAGAGGCAATCTCCAACCCTCTTCCTGATTCCACTGTTAACACAGACAGAGACAGTCTCCAACCCTCTTCCTCATTCCACTGTAAACACAGACAGAGACAGTCTCCAACCCTATTCCTGATTCCACTGTAAACACAGACAGAGAAAGTCTCCAACCCTCTTCCTGATTCCACTGTAAACACAGACAGAGACAGTCTCCAACCCTCTTCTTGATTCCACTGTAAACACACTCAGACAGAGACAGTCTCCAACCCTCTTCCTGATTCCACTGTATACACACTCAGACAGAGACAGTCTCCAACCCTCTTCTTGATTCCATTGTAAACACACTCAGACAGAGACAGTCTCCAACCCTCTTCCTGATTCCAATGTAAACACAGACAGAGACAGTCTCCAACCCTCTTCCTGATTCCATTGTAAACACAGACAGAGAGAGTCTCCAACCCTCTTCCTGATTCCACTGTAAACAAACACAGACAGAGACAGTCTCCAACCCTCTTCCTGATTCCACTGTAAACACAGACAGAGACAGTCTCCAACCCTCTTCCTGATTCCACTGTAAATACAGACAGAGACAGTCTCCAACTCTCTTCCTGATTCCACTGTAAACACAGACAGAGACAGTCTCCAACCCTCTTCCTGATTCCACTGTAAACACAGACAGAGACAGTCTCCAACCCTCTTCCTGATTCCACTGTATACACACTCAGACAGAGACAGTCTCCAACCCTCTTCCTGATTCCACTGTAAACACACACAGACAGAGACAGTCTCAAACCCTCTTCCTGATTCCACTGTAAACACACACAGACAGAGACAGTCTCCAACCCTCTTCCTGATTCCATTGTAAACACAGACAGAGACAGTCTCCAACCCTCTTCCTGATTCCACTGTAAACACAGACAGAGACAGTCTCCAACTCTCTTCCTGATTCCACTGTAAACACAGACAGAGACAGTCTCCAACCCTCTTCCTGATTCCACTGTAAACACAGACAGAGACTATATCCAACCCTCTTCCTGATTCCACTGTAAACACAGACAGAGACTATATCCAACCCTCTTCCTGATTCCACTGTAAACACAGACAGAGACTATATCCAACCCTCTTCCTGATTCCACTGTAAACACACTCAGACAGAGACAGTCTCCAACCCTCTTCCTGATTCCACTGTAAACACAGACAGAGACAGTCTCCAACCCTCTTCCTGATTCCACTATAAACACACTCAGACAGAGACAGTCTCCAACCCTCTTCCTGTTTCCACTGTAAATACACTAAGACAGAGACAGTCTCCAACCCTCTTCCTGATTCCTCTGTACACTCAGACATAGACAGTCTCCAACCCTCTTCCTGATTCCACTGTAAACTCAGACAGAGACAGTCTCCAACCCTCTTCCTGATTCCACTGTAAACACACTCAGACAGAGACAGTGTCCAACCCTCTTCCTGATTCCAATGTAAACACAGACAGAGACAGTCTCCAACCCTCTTCCTGATTCCATTGTAAACACAGACAGAGACAGTCTCCAACCCTCTTCCTGATTCCACTGTAAACACACACAGACAGAGACAGTCTCAAACCCTCTTCCTGATTCCACTGTAAACACACACAGACAGAGACAGTCTCCAACCCTCTTCCTGATTCCATTGTAAACACAGACAGAGACAGTCTCCAACCCTCTTCCTGATTCCACTGTAAACACAGACAGAGACAGTCTCCAACCCTCTTCCTGATTCCACTGTAAACACAGACAGAGACTATATCCAACCCTCTTCCTGATTCCACTGTAAACACAGACAGAGACTATATCCAACCCTCTTCCTGATTCCACTGTAAACACAGACAGAGACTATATCCAACCCTCTTCCTGATTCCACTGTAAACACACTCAGACAGAGACAGTCTCCAACCCTCTTCCTGATTCCACTGTAAACACAGACAGAGACAGTCTCCAACCCTCTTCCTGATTCCACTATAAACACACTCAGACAGAGACAGTCTCCAACCCTCTTCCTGTTTCCACTGTAAATACACTAAGACAGAGACAGTCTCCAACCCTCTTCCTGATTCCTCTGTACACTCAGACATAGACAGTCTCCAACCCTCTTCCTGATTCCACTGTAAACTCAGACAGAGACAGTCTCCAACCCTCTTCCTGATTCCACTGTAAACACACTCAGACAGAGGCAATCTCCAACCCTCTTCCTAATTCCACTGTAAACACACTCAGACAGAGGCAATCTCCAACCCTCTTCCTGATTCCACTGTTAACACAGACAGAGACAGTCTCCAACACTCTTCCTTATTCCACTGTAGACAGAGACAGTCTCCAACACTCTTCCTTATTCCACTGTAAACACAGACAGAGTCTCCAACCCTCTTCCTTATTCCACTGTAAACACACTCAGACAGAGACAGTCTCCAACCCTCTTTCTGATTCCACTGTAAACACACTCAGACAGAGACAGTCTCCAACCCTCTTCCTGATTCCACTGTAAACACACTCAGACAGAGACAGTCTCCAACTCTCTTCCTGATTCCACTGTAAACACAGAAAGAGACTGTCTCTAAGCCTCTTCCTGATTCCACTGTAAACACAGACAGAGACAGTCTCCAACCCTCTTCCTGATTCCACTGTAAACACAGACAGAGACTATATCCAACCCTCTTCCTGATTCCACTGTAAAAACAGACAGAGACAGTCTCCAACCCTCTTCCTGATTCCACTGTAAACACACTCAGACAGAGAGAGTCTCCAACCCTCTTCCTTATTCCATTGTAAACGCACTCAGACAGAGACAGTCTCCAACCCTATTCCTGATTCCACTGTAAACACAGACAGAGACAGTCTCCAAATCTCCTCCTGATTCCACTGTAAACACAGACAGAGACAGTCTCCAAACCTCTTCCTGATTCCACTGTAAACACAGACACAGACAGTCTCCAACCCTCTTCCTGATCCAACTGTAAACTCAGACAGAGAAAGTCTCCAACCCTCTTCCTGATTCCACTGTAAACACACTCAGACAGAGACAGTCTCCAAACTCTTCTTGATTCCACTGTATACACACTCAGACAGAGACAGTCTCCAACCCTCTTCCTGATTCCACTGTAAACACACACAGACAGAGACAGTCTCCAACCCTCTTCCTGATTTCACTGTAAACACACTCAGACAGAGACAGTCTCCAACCCTCTTCCTGATTCCACTGTAAACACAGAAAGAGACTGTCTCTAAGCCTCTTCCTGATTCCACTGTAAACACAGACAGAGACAGTCTCCAACCCTCTTCCTGATTCCACTGTAAACACAGACAGAGACTATATCCAACCCTCTTCCTGATTCCACTGTAAACACAGACAGAGACAGTCTCCAACCCTCTTCCTGATTCCACTGTAAACACACTCAGACAGAGACAGTCTCCAACCCTCTTCCTGATTCCACTGTAAACACAGACAGAGACAGTCTCCAACCCTCTTCCTGATTCCACTGTAAACACACACAGACAGAGACAGTCTCCAACCCTCTTCCTTATTCAACTGTAAACACAGACAGAGAGAGTCTCCAACCCTCTTCCTGATTCCACTGTAAACACAGACAGAGAGAGTCTCCAACCCTCTTCCTTATTCCATTGTAAACACACAGACAGAGACAGTCTCCAACCCTCTTCCTGATTCCACTGTAAATACACTAAGACAGAGACAGTCTCCAACCCTCTTCCTGATTCCACTGTAAACACAGACAGTCTCCAACCCTCTTCCTGATTCCACTGTAAACACACTCAGACAGAGACAGTCTCCAACCCTCTTCCTGATTCCACTGTAAACACACTCAGACAGAGACAGTCTCCAACCCTCTTCCTGATTCCACTGTAAACACAGACAGAGACAGTCTCCAACCCTCTTCCTGATTCCACTGTAAACACAGACATAGACAGTCTCCAACCCTCTTCCTCATTCCACTGTAAACACAGACAGAGACAGTCTCCAACACTCTTCCTTATTCCACTGTAAACACAGACAGAGTCTCCAACCCTCTTCCTTATTCCAATGTAAACACACTCAGACAGAGACAGTCTCCAACCCTCTTCCTGATTCCACTGTAAACACACTCAGACAGAGACAGTGTCCAACCCTCTTCCTGATTCCACTGTAAACACACTCAGACAGAGGCAATCTCCAACCCTCTTCCTGATTCCACTGTTAACACAGACAGAGACAGTCTCCAAACCTCTTCCTCATTCCACTGTAAACACAGACAGAGACAGTCTCCAACCCTATTCCTGATTCCACTGTAAACACAGACAGAGAAAGTCTCCAACCCTCTTCCTGATTCCACTGTAAACACAGACAGAGACAGTCTCCAACGCTCTTCCTGATTCCACTGTAAACTCAGACAGAGACAGTCTCCAACCCTCTTCCTGATTCCACTGTAAACACACTCAGACAGAGACAGTCTCCAACCCTCTTCCTGATTCCACTGTAAACAAACACAGACAGAGACAGTCTCCAACCCTCTTCCTGATTCCACTGTAAACACAGACAGAGACAGTCTCCAACCCTCTTCCTGATTCCACTGTAAATACAGACAGAGACAGTCTCCAACTCTCTTCCTGATTCCACTGTAAACACAGACAGAGACAGTCTCCAACCCTCTTCCTGATTCCACTGTAAACACAGACAGAGACAGTCTCCAACCCTCTTCCTGATTCCACTGTATACACACTCAGACAGAGACAGTCTCCAACCCTCTTCCTGATTCCACTGTAAACACACACAGACAGAGACAGTCTCAAACCCTCTTCCTGATTCCACTGTAAACACACACAGACAGAGACAGTCTCCAACCCTCTTCCTGATTCCATTGTAAACACAGACAGAGACAGTCTCCAACCCTCTTCCTGATTCCACTATAAACACACTCAGACAGAGACAGTCTCCAACCCTCTTCCTGTTTCCACTGTAAATACACTAAGACAGAGACAGTCTCCAACCCTCTTCCTGATTCCTCTGTACACTCAGACATAGACAGTCTCCAACCCTCTTCCTGATTCCACTGTAAACTCAGACAGAGACAGTCTCCAACCCTCTTCCTGATTCCACTGTAAACACACTCAGACAGAGGCAATCTCCAACCCTCTTCCTAATTCCACTGTAAACACACTCAGACAGAGGCAATCTCCAACCCTCTTCCTAATTCCACTGTAAACACACTCAGACAGAGGCAATCTCCAACCCTCTTCCTGATTCCACTGTTAACACAGACAGAGACAGTCTCCAACCCTCTTCCTCATTCCACTGTAAACACAGACAGAGACAGTCTCCAACACTCTTCCTTATTCCACTGTAAACACAGACAGAGTCTCCAACCCTCTTCCTTATTCCACTGTAAACACACTCAGACAGAGACAGTCTCCAACCCTCTTCCTGATTCCACTGTAAACACACTCAGACAGAGACAGTCTCCAACCCTCTTCCTGATTCCACTGTAAACACACTCAGACAGAGACAGTCTCCAACTCTCTTCCTGATTCCACTGTAAACACAGAAAGAGACTGTCTCTAAGCCTCTTCCTGATTCCACTGTAAACACAGACAGAGACAGTCTCCAACCCTCTTCCTGATTCCACTTTAACACAGACAGAGACTATATCCAACCCTCTTCCTGATTCCACTGTAAAAACAGACAGAGACAGTCTCCAACCCTCTTCCTGATTCCACTGTAAACACACTCAGACAGAGAGAGTCTCCAACCCTCTTTCTTATTCCATTGTAAACGCACTCAGACAGAGACAGTCTCCAACCCTATTCCTGATTCCACTGTAAACACAGACAGAGACAGTCTCCAAATCTCCTCCTGATTCCACTGTAAACACAGACAGAGACAGTCTCCAAACCTCTTCCTGATTCCACTGTAAACACAGACACAGACAGTCTCCAACCCTCTTCCTGATTCCACTGTAAACACACTCAGACAGAGACAGTCTCCAAACTCTTCTTGATTCCACTGTATACACACTCAGACAGAGACAGTCTCCAACCCTCTTCCTGATTTCACTGTAAACACACTCAGACAGAGACAGTCTCCAACCCTCTTCCTGATTCCACTGTAAACACAGAAAGAGACTATATCCAACCCTCTTCCTGATTCCACTGTAAACACAGACAGAGACAGTCTCCAACCCTCTTCCTGATTCCACTGTAAACACACACAGACAGAGACAGTCTCCAACCCTCTTCCTTATTCAACTGTAAACACAGACAGAGAGAGTCTCCAACCCTCTTCCTGATTCCACTGTAAACACAGACAGAGAGAGTCTCCAACCCTCTTCCTTATTCCATTGTAAACACACAGACAGAGACAGTCTCCAACCCTATTCCTGATTCCACTGTAAACACAGACAGAGACAGTCTCCAACTCTCCTCCTGATTCCACTGTAAACACAGACAGAGACAGTCTCCGACCCTCTTCTTGATTCCACTGTATACACACTCAGACAGAGACAGTCTCCAACCCTCTTCCTGATTTCACTGTAAACACACTCAGACAGAGACAGTCTCCAACCCTCTTCCTGATTCCACTGTAAACACAGACAGAGACTGTCTCTAAGCCTCTTCCTGATTCCACTGTAAACACAGACAGAGACAGTCTCCAACCCTCTTCCTGATTCCACTGTAAACACAGACAGAGACTATATCCAACCCTCTTCCTAATTCCACTGTAAACACAGACAATCTCCCACCCTCTTCCTGATCCAACTGTAAACTCAGACAGAGAAAGTCTCCAACTCTCTTCCTGATTCCACTGTAAACACACTCAGACAGAGACAGTCTCCAACCCTCTTCCTGATTCCACTGTAAACACACACAGACAGAGACAGTCTCCAACCCTCTTCCTGATTTCACTGTAAACACACTCAGACAGAGACAGTCTCCAACCCTCTTCCTGATTCCACTGTAAACACAGACAGAGACTATATCCAACCCTCTTCCTGATTCCACTGTAAACACAGACAGAGACAGTCTCCAACCCTCTTCCTGATTCCACTGTAAACACAGACAGAGACAGTCTCCAACCCTCTTCCTGATTCCACTGTAAACACACTCAGACAGAGACAGTCTCCAACCCTCTTCCTTATTCCATTGTAAACACACTCAGACAGAGACCGTCTCCAACCCTATTCCTGATCCAACTGTAAACTCAGACACAGACAGTCTCCAACCCTCTTCCTGATTCCACTGTATACACACTCAGACAGAGACAGTCTCCAACCCTCTTCTTGATTCCACTGTATACACACTCAGACAGAGACAGTCTCCAACCCTCTTCTTGATTCCACTGTATACACACTCAGACAGAGACAGTCTCCAACCCTTTTCCTGATTCCACTGTAAACACACTCAGACAGAGACAGTCTCCAACCCTCTTCCTGATTCCACTGTATACACACTCAGACAGAGACAGTCTCCAACACTCTTCCTGATTCCACTGTAAACACAGACAGACAGTCTCCAACCCTCTTCCTGATCCAACTGTAAACTCAGACAGAGAAAGTCTCCAACCCTCTTCCTGATTCCACTGTAAACACACTCAGACAGAGACAGTCTCCAACCCTCTTCCTGATTCCACTGTATACACACTCAGACAGAGACAGTCTCCAACCCTCTTCCTGATTCCACTGTAAACACAGACAGAGACAGTCTCCAACCCTCAGACACAGACAGTCTCCAACCCTCTTCCTGATTCCACTGTATACACAGACAGAGACAATCTCCCACCCTCTTCCTGATCCAACTGTAAACTCAGACAGAGAAAGTCTCCAACCCTCTTCCTGATCCCACTGTAAACACAGACAGAGACAATCTCCCACCCTCTTCCTGATCCAACTGTAAACTCAGACAGAGACAGTCTCCAACCCTCTTCCTGATTCCACTGTATACACACTCAGACAGAGACAGTCTCCAACCCTCTTCCTGATTCCACTGTATACACACTCAGACAGAGACAGTCTCCAACCCTCTTCCTGATTCCACTGTATACACACTCAGACAGAGACAGTCTCCAACCCTCTTCCTGATTCCACTGTAAACACAGACAGAGACTATATCCAACCCTCTTCCTAATTCCACTGTAAACACAGACAGAGACAGTCTCCAACCCTCTTCCTGATTCCACTGTAAACACAGACAGAGACAGTCTCCAACCCTCTTCCTGATTCCACTGTAAACACAGACAGAGACAGTCTCCAACCCTCTTCCTGATTCCACTGTAAACACACTCAGACAGAGACAGTCTCCAACCCTCTTCCTGATTCCACTGTAAACACAGACACAGAAAGTCTCCAACCCTCTTCCTGATCCAACTGTAAACTCAGACAGAGAAAGTCTCCAACCCTCTTCTTGATTCCACTGTATACACACTCAGACAGAGACAGTCTCCAACCCTCTTCCTGATTCCACTGTAAACACACTCAGACAGAGACAGTCTCCAACACTCTTCCTGATTCCACTGTAAACACACTCAGAGACAGTCTCCAACCCTCTTCCTAATTCCACTGTAAACACAGACAGAGACAGTCTCCAACCCTCTTCCTGATTCCACTGTAAACACAGACAGAGACAGTCTCCAACCCTCTTCCTGATTCTACTGTAAACACAGACATAGACAATCTCCCACCCTCTTCCTGATCCAACTGTAAACTCAGACAGAGACAGTCTCCAACCCTCTTCCTGATTCCACTGTAAACACAGACAGAGACTATATCCAACCCTCTTCCTGATTCCACTGTAAACACAGACAGAGACAGTCTCCAACCCTCTTCCTGATTCCACTGTAAACACACTCAGACAGAGACAGTCTCCAACCCTCTTCCTTATTCCATTGTAAACACACTCAGACAGAGACCGTCTCCAACCCTATTCCTGATCCAACTGTAAACTCAGACACAGACAGTCTCCAACCCTCTTCCTGATTCCACTGTATACACACTCAGACAGAGACAGTCTCCAACCCTCTTCTTGATTCCACTGTATACACACTCAGACAGAGACAGTCTCCAACCCTCTTCTTGATTCCACTGTATACACACTCAGACAGAGACAGTCTCCAACCCTCTTCCTGATTCCACTGTAAACACACTCAGACAGAGACAGTCTCCAACCCTCTTCCTGATTCCACTGTATACACACTCAGACAGAGACAGTCTCCAACACTCTTCCTGATTCCACTGTAAACACACTCAGAGACAGTCTCCAACCCTCTTCCTAATTCCACTGTAAACACAGACAGAGACAGTCTCCAACCCTCTTCCTGATTCCACTGTAAACACAGACAGAGACAGTCTCCAACCCTCTTCCTGATTCCACTGTAAACACACTCAGACAGAGACAGTCTCCAACCCTCTTCCTGATTCCACTGTATACACACTCAGACAGAGACAGTCTCCAACCCTCTTCCTGATTCCACTGTAAACACAGACAGAGACAGTCTCCAACCCTCAGACACAGACAGTCTCCAACCCTCTTCCTGATTCCACTGTATACACAGACAGAGACAATCTCCCACCCTCTTCCTGATCCAACTGTAAACTCAGACAGAGAAAGTCTCCAACCCTCTTCCTGATCCCACTGTAAACACAGACAGAGACAATCTCCCACCCTCTTCCTGATCCAACTGTAAACTCAGACAGAGACAGTCTCCAACCCTCTTCCTGATTCCACTGTATACACACTCAGACAGAGACAGTCTCCAACCCTCTTCCTGATTCCACTGTATACACACTCAGACAGAGACAGTCTCCAACCCTCTTCCTGATTCCACTGTAAACACAGACACAGACAGTCTCCAACCCTCTTCCTGATTCCACTGTAAACACAGATAGAGACAGTCTCCAACCCTCTTCCTGATTCCACTGTATACACACTAAGACAGAGACAGTCTCCAACCCTCTTCCTTATTCCACTGTAAACACAGAGAGAGACAGTCTCCAACCCTCTTCCTGATCCAACTGTAAACTCAGACAGAGAAAGTCTCCAACCCTCTTCCTGATCCAACTGTAAACTTAGACAGAGAAAGTCTCCAACCCTCTTCCTGATTCCACTGTAAACACACTCAGACAGAGACCGTCTCCAACCCTCATCCTGATTCCACTGTAAACACAGACAGAGACATTCTCCAACCCTCTTCCTAATTCCACTGTATACACACTCAGACAGAGACAGTCTCCAACCCTCTTCCTGATTAAACTGTATACACACTCAAACAGAGACAGTCTCCAACCCTCTTCCTGATTCTACTGTAAACACACTCAGAGACAGTCTCCAACCCTCTTCCTGATTCCACTGTAAACATACACAGACAGAGACAGTCTCCAACCCTCTTCCTTATTCCACTGTAAACACACTCAGACAGAGACAGTCTCCAACCCTATTCCTGATTCCACTGTAAACACAGACAGAGACAGTCTCCAACTCTCCTCCTGATTCCACTGTAAACACAGACAGAGAGAGTCTCCAACCCTCTTCCTTATTCCATTGTAAACACACTCAGACAGAGACAGTCTCCAACCCTATTCCTGATTCCACTGTAAACACAGACAGAGACAGTCTCCAACTCTCCTCCTGATTCCACTGTGAACACAGACAGAGACAGTCTCCAACCCTCTTCCTGATTCCACTGTAAACACAGACACAGACAGTCTCCAACCCTCTTCCTGATTCCACTGTAAACACAGACACAGACAGTCTCCAACCCTCTTCCTGATCCAACTGTAAACTTAGACAGAGAAAGTCTCCAACCCTCTTCCTGATTCCACTGTAAAAACAGACAGTCTCCAACTCTCTTCCTGATTCCACTGTAAACACACTCAGACAGAGACAGTCTCCAACCCTCTTCCTGATTCCACTGTAAACACACTCAGACAGAGACAGTCTCCAACCCTCTTCCTGATTCCACTGTAAACACAGAAAGAGACAGTCTCCAACCCTCTTCCTGATCCAACTGTAAACTCAGACAGAGACAGTCTCCAACCCTCTTCCTGATTCCACTGTAAACACAGACAGAGACAGTCTCCAACCCTCTTCCTGATTCCACTGTAAACACAGACAGAGACTATATCCAACCCTCTTCCTGATTCCACTGTAAACACAGACAGAGACAGTCTCCAACCCTCTTCCTGATTCCACTGTAAACACACTCAGACAGAGACAGTCTCCAACACTCTTCCTGATTCCACTGTAAACACACTCAGAGACAGTCTCCAACCCTCTTCCTGATTCCACTGTAAACACAGACAGAGACAGTCTCCAACCCTCTTCCTGATTCCACTGTAAACACAGATAGAGACAGTATCCAACCCTCTTCCTGATTCCACTGTACACACACTAAGACAGAGACAGTCTCCAACCCTCTTCCTTATTCCACTGTAAACACAGAGAGAGACAGTCTCCAACCCTCTTCCTGATTCCACTGTAAACACAGACAGAGACAGTCTCCAACCCTCTTCCTGATTCCACTGTATACACACTCAGACGGAGACAGTCTCCAACCCTCTTCCTGATTCCACTGTAAACACACTCAGACGGAGACAGTCTCCAACCCTCTTCCTGATTCCACTGTAAACACACTCAGAGACAGTCTCCAACCCTCTTCCTTATTCCACTGTATACACACTCAGACAGAGACAGTCTCCAACCCTCTTCCTGATTCCACTGTAAACACAGACAGTCTCCAACTCTCTTCCTGATTCCACTGTAAACATAGACAGAGACAGTCTCCAACCCTCTTCCTGATTCCACTGTAAACACAGACAGAGACAGTCTCCAACCCTCTTCCTGATTCCACTGTAAACACACTCAGACAGAGACAGTCTCCAACCCTATTCCTGATTCCACTGTAAACACAGACAGAGACAGTCTCCAACTCTCCTCCTGATTCCACTGTAAACACAGACAGAGACAGTCTCCAACCCTCTTCCTGATTCCACTGTAAACACAGATAGAGACAGTATCCAACCCTCTTCCTGATTCCACTGTAAACACACTCAGACAGAGACCGTCTCCAACCCTCATCCTGATTCCACTGTAAACACAGACAGAGACAGTCTCCAACTCTCTTCCTGATTCCACTGTAAATACAGACAGAGACAGTCTCCAACCCTCTTCCTGATTCCACGGTAAACACAGACAGAGACAGTCTCCAACCCTCTTCCTGATTCCACTGTAAACACAGACAGTCTCCAACTCTCTTCCTGATTCCACTGTAAACATAGACAGAGACAGTCTCCAACCCTCTTCTTGATTCCACCGTAAACACAGACAGAGACAGTCTCCAACTCTCCACCCGATTCCACTGTAAACACAGACAGAGACAGTCTCCAACCCTCTTCCTGATTCCACTGTAAACACACTCAGACAGAGACAGTCTCCAACCCTCTTCCTGATTCCACTGTAAACACAGACAGAGACAGTCTCCAACCCTCTTCCTGATTCCACTGTAAACACAGACAGAGACAGTCTCCAACCCTCTTCTTGATTCCACTGTAAACACACACAGACAGAGACAGTCTCCAACCCTCTTCCTGATTCCACTGTAAACACACTCAGACAGAGACAATCTCCAACCCTCTTCCTGATTCCACTGTAAACTCAGACAGAGACAGTCTCCAACCCTCTTCTTGATTCCACTGTAAACACACACAGACAGAGACAGTCTCCAACCCTCTTTCTGATTCCACTGTAAACACAGACAGAGACAGTCTCCAACCCTCTTCCAGATTCCACTGTAAACACAGACAGAGACAGTCTCCAACCCTCTTCCTTATTCCATTGTAAACACACTCAGACAGAGACAGTCTCCAACCCTATTCCTGATTCCACTGTAAACACAGACAGAGACAGTCTCCAACTCTCCACCTGATTCCACTGTAAACACACTCAGACAGAGACAGTCTCCAGCCCTCTTCCTGATTCCACTGTAAACATACTCAGACAGAGACAGTCTCCAACCCTCTTCCTGATTCCTCTGTAAACTCAGACATAGACAGTCTCCAACCCTCTTCCTGATTCCACTGTAAACTCAGACAGAGACAGTCTCCAACCCTCTTACTGATTCCACTGTAGACAGAGACAGTCTCCAACCTTCTTCCTGATTCCACTGTAAACTCAGACAGAGACAGTCTCCAACCCTCTTCCTGATT
>NW_021822154.1:0-37272 GCF_901001165.1 Salmo trutta | reverse complement strand
GGAGTCAATGTGGAGGCTATATACAGGGGTACCGGTACAGAGTCTATGTGGAGGCTATATACAGGGGTACCGGTACAGAGTCAATGTGCGGGGGCACCGGTAGTTGATAATATTACATGTAGGTAGAGTTATTAAAGTGACTATGCATAGATATAACAACAGAGAGTAGCAGCGGTGTAAAAGAGGGGGGGGGCAATACAAATAGTCTGGGTAGCCATTTGACTAGATGTTCAGGAGTCTTATGGCTTGGGGGTAGAAGCTGTTTAGAAGCCTTTTGGACCTAGACTTGGCGCTCCGGTACCGCTTGCCGTGCAGTAGCAGAGAGAACAGTCTATGACTAGGGTGGCTGGAATCTTTGACAAGTTTTAGGCCTTCCTGACACCGCCTGGTATAGACGTCCTGGATGGCAGGAAGCTTGGCCCCAGTGATGTACTGGGCCGTACGCACTACGTCTGTGTGCCTTGCTGTCGGAGGCCGAGCAGTTGCCATACCAGGCAGTGATGCAACCAGTCAGGATGCTCTCGATGGTGCAGCTGTAAAACCTTTTGAGGATCTGAGGACCCATGCCAAATTTTTCAGTCTCTTGAGGGGAATAGGTTTTGTTGTGCCCTTTCATGACTGTCTTGGTGTGTTTGGACCATGTTAGTTTGTTGTTGATGTGGACACCAAGGAACTTGAGGCTCTCAACCTGCTCCACTGCAGCCCCGTCGATGAGAATGGGGGCGTGCTCGGTCCTCTTTTTCCTGTAGTCCACAATCATCTCCTTAGTCTTGGTTACGTTAAGGGAGAGGTTGTTGTCCTGACACCACACTGCGAGGTTTCTGACCTCCTCCTTATAGGCTGTCTCGTTGATGTCGGTGATCAGGCCTACCACTGTTGTTTTCGGGCAAATTTAATGATGGTATTGGAGTCGTGCCTGGCCGTTCAGTCACGAGTGAACAGGGAGTACAGGAGGGTGTCTGAGCACCCACCCCTGAGGGGCCCCTGTGTTGAGTACAATAGAGATTGCATCATCTGTGGATCTGTTGGGGCGGTATGCAAATTGGAGTGGGTCTAGGGTTTCTGGGATAATGGTGTTGATGTGAGCCATGACCAGCCTTTCAAAGCATTTCATGGCTACAGACGTGAGTGCTACGGGTTGGTAGTCATTTAGGCAGGTTACCTTGGTGTTCTTGGGCACAGGGACTATGGTGGTCTGCTTAAAACATGTTGGTATTACAGACTCGGACAGGGAGAGGTTGAAAATGTCAGTGGAGACACTTGCCAGTTGGTCAACGCATGCTCGCAGTACACAAGCCCTGCAGCCTTGTAAATGTTGACCTGTTTAAAGGTCTTACTCACATCGGCTGCGGAGAGCATGATCACACAGTCTGCCAGAACAGCTGGTGCTCTCATGCATGTTTCAGTGTTATTTGCCTCGAAGCGAGCATAGAAGTAGTTTAGCTCGTCTGGTAGGCTCCTGTCACTGGGCAGCTCTCGGCTGTGCTTCCCTTTGTAGTCTGTAATGGTTTGCAAGCCCTGCCACATCCGATGAGCGTCAGAGCCGGTGTTGAACGATTCGATCTTAGTCCTGTATTGACGCTTTGCCTAATTGATGGTTCGTCGGAGTTCACAGCAGGATTTCTTATAAGCTTCCGGGTTAGAGTCCCGCTCCTTGAAAGCGGCAGCTCTAGCCTTTAGCTCAGTGCGGATGTTGCCTGTAATCCATGGCTTCTGGTTGGGATATGTACGTACGGTCACTGTGGGGACAACGTCATCAATGCACTTATTTTTTTCCTCTGGTTGCACATTTAACATGCTGATAGAAATTTGGTCAAATGGATTTAAGTTTCCCTGCATTAAAGTCCCCCGGCTACTAGGAGTGCCGCCTCTGGGTGAGTGTTTTCTTGTTTGCTTATGGCGGAATACAGCTCATTCAATGCTATCTTAGTGCCAGCCTCTGACTGTGGTGGTATGTAAACAGCTACGACAAACAGATGAAAACTCTCTAGGTAGATAGTGGGGTCTACAGCTTATCATGAGATACCTCAGGCAAGCAATAGCTCAAGACTTCCTTAGATATCGTGCACCAGCTGTTATTTACAAAAATACATAGTCCTCCACCCCTTGTCTTACCAGACGCCGCTGTTCTATCCTGCCAGTGCAGCGTATAACCAGCCAGCTGTATGTTGATGTTGTCGTCGTTCAGCCACGACTCAGTGAAACATAAGATATTACAGTTTTGAATGTCCCGTTGGTAGTTTAATCTTCCGCGTAGGTCATCTATTTTATTTTCCAAAGATTAGCACGTTTGCTAGCAGAATGGAAGGAAGAGGGGGTTTATTTGATCGCCTACGAATTCTCAGAAGGCAGCCCCGCCCTGGCCCCTTTTTCTCCACCTCCTCTTCACCAAAATCCCGGGGATCTGGGCCTGTTCCCGAGAAGGCAGTATATGGCTCGCGTCAGCCTCTTCAGACTCGTTAAAGGAAAATAAGGATTCTGCAAGTCTGTGATGAGTAATCGCAGTTCTGTCATAAGAGTGGTAGCTGTATATTACCGTAAATTACTGTATAATACTTTATAATACTGTATAACTCTAATAATGTATAATACTTATAATACTATATATTACTGTATAACTCTAATACTGTATAATACTTTATAATACTGCATAAGTCTAATACTGTATAATACTTTATAATACTGTATATTTACTGTAACTCTAATACTGACAATACTTTATAATACTGTATAACTCTAATACTGTATAATACTTTATAATACATATATTACTGTATAACTCTAATACTGTATAATACTTTATAATACTGTATAACTCTAATACTGTATAATACTTTATAATACTGTATAACTCTAATACCGTATAATACTTTATATACTGTATAACTCTAATACTGTATAATACTTTATAATACTGTATATTACTGTATAACTCTAATACTGTATAATACTTTATAATACTGTATATCACTGTATATTACTGTATATTACTGTATAATACTGTATATTACTGTATAATACTGTGCGTTGCCGTGAATTTGTTTTTGTCTGAGCTACATGTTATTTGATTATGCAGACAATCTGTAATTTTCATCAATATTTCTCATAAAAACAATAAAGAGAAGCAGTTAATCTCACGTCAACCCTCAACCAGGAAAGACTATCATACATGTTGTTGATGTTAGTTCTGTGTGTGCAGTTAAGGGCAAGGCGTGCTCTGTTTTGAGCCAGCTGCAGCTTATCTAGGTCTTTCTTCGCTGCACCTGGCCTATTACCAGTCAGTAATCAAGATGGGACAAGACCAGAGTCTGAACAACTAGTACAAGATGATCTTTGTGTCAAAACACAGAGCATCTTTTAATAAAAGACATACCCTCCCAGTTTCACAACAACTTGCTCAACGTTAAAACCCTTTTATGCACAACTTAATCACACGTTAGAGAGAGAATCAGAGAGAGACAGAGAGACAGAGGAAGAGAGGGAAGAGAGAGAGGGAGGAGAGGAAGAGAGACAGAGAGACAGAGGAAGAGAGACAGAGATACAGAGGAAGAGAGAGAAGAGAGAGACGGAGAGACAGAGCCAGTGAAGGAAGGAGAGACAGAGAGACAGAGGAAGAGAGAGGAAGAGAGAGACAGAGAGACAGAGGAAGAGAGAGAGAGAGAGAGACAGAGAGACAGAGAAGAGAGAGGAAGAGAGACAGAGACAGAGGAGAGAGAGGAAAGAGAGACAGAGAGACAGAGGAAGAGAGAGGAAGAGAGAGACAGAGAGACAGAGGAAGAGGGAGGAAGAGAGAGACAGAGAGACAAAGACACAGAGAGAGCGAGGAAAAAAAGACTGATTGACTTTCCCAGCTTTAACGTTAACATGGCGAGGTCATCATTAGTGTTAAACACTGGCCCTAACCACTTGCTGTGTACCAGATCAGACCTGGCTTCTCATCTGTCAATCTGTTCAGGCTTAAAATCCAACCACAATAATCCTGTTTTCAGTCATCTCTCCATCTCCGTCTCTCTCTGTCTCTCTCTCTCTCTTTCTTGTTTTTCTCTCTCTCTCCATCTCTCCATCTCTCTCTCTCCGTCTCTCTCTCCATCTCTCTCTCTCTCTCTGTCTGTCTCTCTCCTCTCCTCTCCTCTCTCTCTCTTTGTCTGTCTATATGTCTGTCCCTCTCTCCGTCTCTCTCTCTCTGTCTCTCTCCTCCCTCCATCTCTCTCTCTTTGTCTGTCTATATGTCTGTCCCTCTCTCCGTCTCTCTCTCTCTCCATCTCCTCTCTCTCTGTCTGTCTCTCTCTCTCCATCTCTCTCTCTTTATCTGTCTATATGTCTGTCCCTCTCTCTCCATCTCTCTCTCTCTCCTCTGTCTCTCTCCTCTCCTCCATCTCTCTCTCTTTGTCTGTCTATATGTCTGTCCCTCTCTCTCCGTCTCTCTCTCCCTCTCTGTCTGTCTCTCTCTCTCCCTCTCTCTCTCTTTATCTGTCTATATCTGTCCCTCTCTCTCCATCTCTCTCTCTCTCCGTCTGTCTCTCTCCCTCCATCTCTCTCTCTTTGTCTGTCTATATGTCTGTCCCTCTCTCTCTCTCTCTCTCTCTCTCTCGGGGCTGGGCAGGGAGACAAAGCGGCTGGGACTAACTGCCTTTGTGTCTGAGAAAAATTTATGATTAACCTACTGTATGCTGACACACACACACACACACACACATAACACACACACACTAGGGACTCTTATAGACAAGCACACACACACACACGTCTAATGATAATCAAAAAAGATTTAGGTACATTAGAGATTCAGTAAAAACTGATAAGATCATTGGGAGCAGCCTGGAGTCATTTATAACGGAAATTCACCCAGGGGACTGATTTTACAATGAACTAGTAGTGGGTTTTGCATAATCAACTGAAAATGATGTTTAACACACAGCACCAGTCAACAGTTTGGACACACCTACTCATTCCAGGGTTTTTCTTTATTTTTACTATTTTCTACATTGTAGAATAATAGTGAAGACATCAAAACTATGAAATAATACATATGGAATCATGTAGTAACCAAAAAAAGTGTTAAACATTTCAAAATATATTTTATATTCTTCAAAGTAGCCACCCTTTGCCTTGACGACAGCTTGCACACTCTTGGCATTCTCTCAACCAGCTTCACGAGGTAGTCACCTGGAATGCATTTCAATTAAAGGTAAAGTAGAATCTCAAATATAAAATATATTTAGATTTGTTTAACTCTTTTTTGGTTACTACATGATCCATATGTGCTATTTCATAGTTTAGATGTCTTCACTATTAAAGAAAAACCCTTGAATGAGTAGGTGTGTCCCAAACTTTTGACTGTTTACTGTATGTTTGTATATGTATGTGTGTGTGTATGTATGTGTGTATATGTATGTGTGTGTGTGTGTGTGTGTGTGTGTGTGTGTGTATGTTTGTGTTATGTGTGTGTGTATGGTGTGTGTGTGTGTGTGTGTGTGTGTGTTTGTGTGTTTATGTGTGTGTGTGTGTGGTTTATGTGTGTGTGTGTGTGTGTTTATGTGTATGTGTGTGTTTTATGTGTGTATGTGTGTGTGTGTGTTTATGTGTGTGTGTGTGTGTGTGTGTGTGTGTGTGTGTGTGTTATGTGTGCGTGTGTGTTTATGTGTGTGTGTGTGTGTTATGTGTGTGTGTGGTGTTTGTTTATGTGTGGGTGTGTGTGTGTGTGTGTGTTTGTGTGTGTGTTTATGTGTGTGTGTGTGTGTGTGTGTGTGTGTGTGTGTGTGTGTGTATGTTCGTGTGTTTATGTGTGTGTGTCTCTCAACCTTTTTTAACACACAGAATCCAAGACAATTTATTGCTTTTTGGCTCCAGCAGCAAAACATTGATGAACATACCTCATATATTTTACCGCTAAAATCACTATGATAGAACCTGATGATGAGATTTGTTGCAGCCAATAACACAGCAGGTGTCATCATAACAGATTGGTGGCAAGTCACTAATCTGATGACAATCACTACAGGTGTCATCATAACAGATTGGTGGGAGGTCACTATCTGATGACATCACTACAGGTGTCATCATAAACAGATTGGTGGCAGTAGTCACTATCTGATGACATCACTACAGGTGTCATCATAACAGATTGGTGGCAGTCACTATCTGATGACATCACTACAGGTGTCATCATAACAGATTGGTGGCAGTCACTATCTGATGACATCACAGCAGGTTTCAACATAACAGATTGGTGGCAGTCACTATCTGATGACATCACTACAGGTGTCATCATAACAGATTGGTGGCAGTCACTATCTGATGACATCACTACAGGTGTCATCATAACAGATTGGTGGCAGTCACTATCTGATGACATCACAGCAGGTGCCATCATAACAGATTGGTGGCAGTCACTATCTGATGACATCACTACAGGTGTCATCATAACAGATTGGTGGCAGTCACTATCTGATGACATCACTACAGGTGTCATCATAACAGATTGGTGGCAGTCACTATCTGATGACATCACTACAGGTGTCATCATAACAGATTGGTGGCAGTCACTATCTGATGACATCACTACAGATGTGTTTAACACAACAAATATCTACCTTTCACTAGTTTGTGTAGCACCGTAGGTTTGACAAATGTTCTATACAAATTTAATTCATTATTATTATTATTATTATTATCATCAGATATCTTCCTTCAATAACAACATCAGAAAGCTAAACAAAGAGGATGGGTGAAGCCAATAGGAGTGTACTGTTAGACCACAGCCAATAGGAGTGTACTGTTAGACCACAGCCAATAGGAGTGTACTGTTAGACCACAGCCAATAGGAGTGTACTGTTAGACCACAGCCAATAGAAGTGTACTGTTAGACCACAGCCAATAGGAGTGTACTGTTAGACCACAGCCAATAGGAGTGTACTGTTAGACCACAGCCAATAGGAGTGTACTGTTAGACCACAGCCAATAGGAGTGTACTGTTAGACCACAGCAAGGAAACATAACTAATAACAGAAATGACACCCTATTCCCTATATAGTGCACTACTTTAGACCAGAGTCCTATGGCACCCTATTCCCTATATAGTGCACTACTTTAGACCAGAACTCTATGGCACCCTATTCCCTATATAGTGCACTACTTTAGACCAGAACTCTATAACACCCTATTCCCAATATAGTGCACTACTATAGACCAGAGCCCTATGGTGAATCGAGTGCTATTTGGGATACAGCCAGTCTGTGTCAGCTCACAGGTGGCGCGTCCTCGGATACTTTCCCTCAAAAACACCAGCTGAAAGCCAAATCAGAGAGCAGCTCGCTCTCAGCCAATGGCTGCTTAGCGTCTGTGGTAACCGTAGCGCCAGACCTGGCTGTGATTGGCCAGGTGTTACAGGCAGGATAGGCTGTGATTGGCTGGCGGGGAGCAGTTGCTTCCGTAGCTCCATGGCAACATTGCTTCAGAAGGTGAACGGAGGGAGGGAGGAAAGGAGGGAGGAGAGATGGCTAGTTTCACTCAGATACCACCTCTGCATTATTCATCCTGTGTCCCTGAGCATTCCCCAAGTGTGTGTGTTGACTGGTGGTCTGGGGCGAGGCGGGGGGGAAACCTCTGCAATAATTGCATCTCACAGTGCAATTCAGCCCTCTCTCTCTATATATAACACAGTCTCAATGAGCTCACTGACACACACACACACTGAAAAACACAGAGACAGCGAGAGAGAGAGACAGACAGCGAGAGAGACAGACAGACAGAGAGAGACAGAGAGAGAGAGACAGAGACAGAGAGAGAGAGAGGGACAGAGAGAAAGAGAGACAGAGAGAGAGAGAGACAGACAGACAGACAGACAGACAGACAGACAGACAGACAGACAGACAGACAGACAGACAGACAGACAGACAGACAGACAGACAGACAGAGAGAGACAGAGAGAGACAGACAGAGACAGAGAGAAAGAGAGAGAGAGAGAGACAGAGAGAGATAGAGAGAAAGAGAGACAGAGAGAGAGAGAGACAGACAGACAGACAGAGAGAGACAGAGAGAGACAGACAGACAGAGAGAGACAGAGAGAGACAGAGAGAGACAGACAGACAGAGAGAGACAGAGAGAGACAGAGAGAGACAGAGAGAGACAGACAGACAGAGAGAGAGACAGACAGACTACAGACAGACAGACAGACAGACAGACAGACAGACAGACAGACAGACAGACAGACGACAGACAGACAGACAGACAGACAGACAGACAGACAGACAGACAGACAGAAAGAAGAGAGATAATAGGCCTTTTTAAGACACAACAACCAAACAGGATTATATTTTTCCATAAAGCCCTCTGACACTGAGATCATAACAGATCACATCTGTCCAGGCGGGCCAGCTTCCAGCTCCCTCCACCAGTAACCCTCTCCCCGGCCGGTCTGTACCCCAAACAGATCAGCCTCTACTGGGGGAGCAGAGAGGAAACGAGATCCCTGCTGGGAACAAAGACCACGAGGCCATATAGCAGTTGTTGTTGTGTTTTAACCCGGCGATAGAGGGATTAGAGTTTGAGAGAGGAGAGGGAGGAGAGAGAGAGATGGAGAGAGAGCGGGGGATGAAGGGTTTGAAGAAAGAGAAAAACACCCTGCTATCTTTAGGTGGATTAGACGTCAGGCTCGGCGAGGGAGAAGGGGGGGGTAGACTCTTCTAGACTCCTCCCCCCCTTCCCTTCTGAGTATGTGTAGAGCTGGCTGGCTCCTGTCGCCGTGGAAACGCCGAGGAGATGGATGGCAACAGGCAGCACGTGCTCCTTTGTTGCTGTAGCAACCTGCCCCTGGATGTGGGCGGATACAGCACGCTGGTTGGACCGCCTCGCCGTCCTCTAGAATCTAGCTGTTGTTATGGTAGCAGACACACTGGAACCTCGTGTAGGGGAGAGAAAGAGGGTGAGGGGGGTGTGTGAGGGAGGGAGGGAGGGAGGGAGGAGGATGTGAGGAGGAAAGGAAAGAGGGGTGAGGGGTGTGTGTGAGGGAGGGTGAGGGGTGTGTGTGAGGGAGGGAGGGAGGGAGGGAGGGAGGGTGTGTGTGAGGGAGGGAGGGAGGGAGGGAGGGAGGGTGAGGAGGAAGGGAAAGAGGGTGAGGGGGGATGAGGGGTTTAGGCTGTTGTTGTTATGATAGAAGGGTGAGGTGTTGTCAGGGATGTGGTGTAAAAGAGGCTTCCTGGTAGGAAGTGTTGCTAGGCACATTAGAGAGCTGTTGGTAAACAAACGTCAACAACCCTAGAAGACCCTGTCCGCCGTCTGACTCCGCCCTACACACGTGTTTGCAGTCCCTGAAAAGCTACTTTTTAATGTCAACTTTAAATACATATTTAATTAAAAATAAATATCAAACCAGAACAGCATATAACTATTTATTAATGATTCATTTAATGTATTTAACCTATCGTTCTGCCCCTGAATGCAGTTAACCCACTGTTCCTAGGCCATCATTGAAAATAAGAATTTGTTATTAACTGACTTGTTAAACAATCTTTTTTTTAAAAACATGATTCAATGGTTTAATGTCAACTTTAAAAACAGAGAAAGAAATACTTAAAAAAAATATATATATATTTCAATAATGATAAGACATATAAATCAATTTGAACAATAAAAAACATAAAAACACAGACAGAAAATGCTTCAATGACCTTTGACTTTAGTGGCTGGTTTCCTGGACACCGATTGAGTCTAGTACTGAACTAAAAATAAAATATCTTAATTGAAAAGGCTTTTTTTGTTTTTTTTTTGTCCAGCGCTGGTCTATATCTGTGCCCGGGAAACTGCCCCCGAAATGTTGAACATATATCCCAACATAAACAAAAAGAATGGAACGATTTCTTAAAGAAAACAGGAATGTGGATGTTATAAAACCGTTTTGTTTAGGCTCACACGAAACATCCAACTAGAACGCAGAACAGTCTCACCACGACGCCACAGACGAGGAATGCACTTCATGTCATAAAAAAACACCAATAACCACAAATGTAAAGATAACAGTCTGGAGGCACAGGGAACAATGGCTAAGCCCTAAATGACACCCTAAGAAGTGCAACTATAGGGAATAGGGTGCCATAGGGTTCTGATCAAAACTAGTGCACTATGTAGGGAAAAGGGTGCCATAGGTCTCTGGTCTAAAGTAGTGCACTATAATAGGATAGGGTGCCATAGGGCTCTGGTATAAAGTAGTGCACTATATAAGGAGGTGCTATTTGAGACTTGTTTTGAAATGCTTGGGGTGTTTAAACCTTGTGAAACAGGCTGTCTGTTTGTACCCCATGAGAACCAAAACAGTGGATATTAGTGTGGATGTTAGTGTGGATGTTAGTGGGGATATTAGTGGGGATATTAGTGGGGATGTTAGTGTGGATGTTAGTGGGGATGTTAGTGGGGATGTTAGTGGGGATGTTAGTGGGGATGTTAGTGGGGATGTTAGTGTGGATGTTAGTGTGGATGTTAGTGTGGATGTTAGTGGGGATGTTAGTGGGGATGTTAGTGGGGATGTTAGTGTGGATGTTAGTGTGGATGTTAGTGGGGTGTGGATGTTAGTGTGGATGTTAGTGTGGATGTTAGTGGGGATGTTAGTGTGGATGTTAGTCTGGAAGTTAGTGTGGATGTTAGTGTGGATGTTAGTGGGGTGTGGATGTTAGTGTGGATGTTAGTGTGGATGTTAGTGGGGATGTTAGTGGGGATGTTAGTGTGGATGTTAGTGGGGATGTTAGTGGGGATGTTAGTGTGGATGTTAGTGTGGATATTAGTGTGGATGTTAGTGTGGATATTATTGTGGATGTTAGTGGGGATATTAGTGGGGATGTTAGTGGGGTGTGGATGTTAGTCTGGATGTTAGTGTGGATGTTAGTGGGGATGTTAGTGGGGATGTTAGTGGGGATGTTAGTGGGGATGTTAGTGTGGATGTTAGTGTGGATGTTAGTAGGGATGTTAGTGGGGATGTTAGTGGGGATGTTAGTGTGGATGTTAGTGGGGATATTAGAGACAGAGTCACCTCCAGCCCCAACAACAACCCCTGTCCCAGAGACAGTCACCTCCAGCCCCAACAACAACCCCTGTCCTAGAGACAGTCACCTCCAGCCCCAACAACCTCTGTCCCGGAGACAGTCACCCCTTGATCTAGAGAGGGAGGGAGGGAGGGGAGGGAGGGAGGGAGGGAGGGAGGGAGGGAGGGAGGGAGGGAGGGAGGGAGGGGGAGAGGAGGGAGGGAGGAGAGGTCATTAATTTTACAAGACCCAAAACCCAAACAAGTGTCTCTCTCTACCTCTCAGACAGAATACATTAAGAAACAAGTGTCTGAGACCAACACACACGCACACAGAATACATTAAAGAGCAACCGAATAAAACAAAAGCAACTTCTCCTTTTTGAAAACGGCTTATTTGGCATCGATGAGTCAGAAATGTTGTGGGGTTTTTTTTGTGTCAAAATTGACTACAAAATGTAAATAGGATAATTTTGATCACGAAGTCAGTATCATCCAAAACGGAGATTTGTAAGTTTCAGAGATGTAGAGTAAGTCAGAGCTTTTCTTGGGTTGGGTTTGCCTAAATCCTGCCCACAGCTGGCAAGATATCATCAACTCTGCCCACAGCTGGCAAGATATCATCAACTCTGCCCACAGCTGGCAAGATATCATCAACCCTGCCCACAGCTGGCAAGATATCATCAACTCTGCCCACAGCTGGCAAGATATCATCAACCCTGCCCACAGCTGGCAAGATATCATCAACTCTGCCACAGCTGGCAAGATATCATCAACCCTGCCCACAGCTGGCAATATCACGATCACTGCATCTAACTCTGCCCACAGCTGGCAAGATATCATCAACTCTGCCCACAGCTGGCAAGATATCATCAACTCTGCCCACAGCTGGCAAGATATCATCAACCCTGCCCACAGCTGGCAGCACCCAAGATATTATACATTTAGAGCGCAGCTGCACACGGCCCTGATTGTAATGCCCACTAGCACGTGGATAAAGATTGGTTTAAATAAATTGATAATAGATGATTGTGGGAGCTGTACTGTTAGATTTCAGTGTAGCCTTTAATATTATTGACCATAAGCTGTTGATGAAAAAAACGTGTTTTTATGGCTTTTCAATCTCTGACATATTGTGGATTCAGAGCTATCTATCTAATGGAAACTCAGAGGGTTTTCTTTAATGGAAGCTTCTTCTGTTAAACATGTAAAGTGTGGTGTACCGCAGGGCAGCTCTCTAGGCCCCTCTATTCTTTTCCATTTTTACCAATGACCTCCACTGGCATTAAACAAAGCATGTGTGTCCATGTACGCTGATGATTCAACCATATACCCATCAGCAACCACAGCTAATGAAGTCACTGAAACACTTATTAAACTAGTCCTGAACATCTCTAAAACTAAGAGCATTGTATTTGGTACAAATCATTCCCTAAGTTCTAGACCTCAGCTGAATATGGTAATGAATGGTGTGGCTGTTGAACAGGTTGGGGAGACTAAATTACTTAGCGTGACCTTAGATTGTAAACTTTCATGGTCAAAACATATTGTTTCAATGGTTGTAAAGATGGGGAGAGGTCTGTCCGTCATAAAGAGATGCTCTGCTTTTTTGACACAAGTCCTGCAGGCTCTAGTTTAGTCTTATCTTGATTTACTGTCCAGTCGTGTGGTCCAGTGCTGCAAGGAAACACCTAGTTAAGCTGCAACTGGCCCAGAACAGAGCGGCACGTCTTGCTCTTCATTGTAATCAGAGGGCTGATATACAGTTGAAGTCGGAAGTTTACATACACCTTAGCCAAATACAGTTAAACTCAGTTTTTCACAATTCCTGACATTTAATCGTAGTAAAAATTCCTGTCTTAGGTCAGTTAGGATCACAACTTTATTTAAAAAATTTGAAATGTCAGAATAATAGTAGAGAGATTGATTTATTTCAGCTTTTATTTCTTTCATCACATTCCCAGTGGATCAGAAGTTTACATACACTCAATTAGTATTTGGTATTGCCTTTAAAATGTTTAACTTGTGTCAAATGTTTCAGGTAGCCTTCCACAAGCTTCCCACAATAAGTTGGGTGAATTTTGGCCCATTCCTCCTGACAGAGTGGCGGCAGATAGCCTAGTGGTTAAAGTGTTAGACCAGTAACTGAAAGGTTGCAAGATAAAATCCCTGAGCTGACAAGGTCAAAATCTGTTGTTCTGCCCCTGAACAAGGCAGTTAACCCACTGTTCCTAGGCTGTCATTGAATATAAGAATTGTTCTTAGCTGACTTGCCTGGTTAAAAAAAAGACCTGGTGTAACTGAGTCAGGTTTGTAGGCCTCCTTGCTCGCACACACTTTTTCAGTTCTGCCCACACATTTTCTATAGGATTGAGGTCAGGGCTTTGTGATGGCCACTCCAATACTTTGACTTTGTTGTCCTTAAGCAATTTTGCCACAACTTTGGAAGTATGCTTGTGGTCATTGTCTATTTGGAAGACCCATTTGCGACCAAGCTTTAACTTCCTGACTGATGTCTTGAGATGCTTCAATATATCCACAATTTTCCTACCTCATGATGCCATCTATTTTGTGAAGTGCACCGTCCCTCCTGCAGCAAAGCACCTCCACAACATGATGCTGCCACCCCGTGCTTCACGGTTGGGATGCTGTTCTTCGGCTTGCAAGCATCCCCCATTTTCCTTCAAACATAACAATGGTCATTATGGCCAAACAGTTGTATTTTGTTTCATCAGACCAGAGGACATTTCTCAAGTATGATCTTTGTCACCATGTGCAGTTGCAAACCACAGTCTGGCTTTTTAATGGCAGTTTTGGAGCAGTGGCTTCTTCCTTGTTGAGCGGCCTTTTAGGTTATGTCGATATAGGACTCGTTTTACTGTGGATATAGATACTTTTGTACCTGTTTCCTCCAGATCTTCACAAGGTTCCTTTACTGTTGTTCTGGGATTGATTTGCACTTTTTGCACCAAAGTACCTTCATCTCTAGGAGACAGAACGCGTCTCCTTCCTGAGCGGTATGACGGCTGCGTGGTCCCATGGTGTTTATACTTGCGTACTATTATTTGTACAGATGAACGTGATACCTTCAGGCGTTTGGAAATTGCTCCCAAGGATGAACCAGACTTGTGGAGGTCTACAATTATTTTCTGAGTTCTTGGCTGATATCTTTTGATTTTCCCATTTTCCCCTGAGTTGAAGGTAGGCCTTGAAATACATCCACAGGTACACCTCCAATTGACTCAAATTATGTCAATTAGCCTATCAGAAGCTTCTAAAGCCATGACATCATTTTCTGGAATTTTCCAAGCTGTTTAAAGACACAGTCAACTTAGTGTATGTAAACTTCTGACCCACTGGAATTGTGATACAGTGAATTATAAGTGAATTAATCTGTCTGTAAACAATTGTTGGAAAAATGACTTGTGTCATGCACAAAGTAGATGTCCTAACTGACTTGCCAAAACTATAGTTTGTTAACAAGAAATTTGTGGAAGGGTTGAAAAATGAGTTTTAATGACTCCAACCTAAGCGTATGTAAACTTCCGACTTCAACTGTATATACTATGCATGCCAGTCACTCTTGGCTAAGCGTTGTGGAAAGACTGACTGCGTTACTTCTTGATTTTATATTCCAAATTGTTTGCATCGTCAATTTACACACAGCACTGATACACACACTTATCCCAGTGTATATGCCACCAGGGGTCTTTTCACAGTCCCCCAAGTCCAGAAAAACATTCAAGGAAACCTACAGTATTAAACAGAGACATGAGTGCATGGTTACTCCCTTCCATCATATATTGCGCAAGTGAACAGCAAACCTGGTTTCAAAAAAACGAATAAAGCAACACCTCACGGCACAACGCCTCTCCTCCATGTGACCTCCATGTTGTGTGTAACGCTTCTCTCTATCCAGACAACCTTTTGGTAAAGAATACAGTGACGAGTAATTAAACTGTGTCCTGTGATAAAAAGAAGGGCGCTGTGATAAACACCATCCAGGGGGTTAACAGTAGAGGCAGCTGCACTTAAATAAATACTATCACCTTAACAACAGGTAGAAAGGTTGATAAATACTATCACCATTTTTTTTTTAAATCTACATATAACATTTATTTCACTAAGTCAGTTAACATTATATTTAGGAGGAATGTGTGCACGCGCATACACACATACACACACACACACACACACACGCACGCACACACACACACACACACAGACAGACACACCACCCTGTGAAATAAATCACAGTTTGCGTGTAGACAGGTCTCATCTAGTTATGGTAAGATATTACTAGCCTTGATCCAATCAGATGGTTCTAAAATCTCTAACAGAAAAAAACACCAGCAGTGAGAATTGATTCCGTTCTCATATAAATGAATTGATTGGGATTCAGTTCTCATCTAAAACCAATCATTACAGTGCATAACCATGGTACTGTAAGGAGAGTTGCAAAACTTTGTAAATTAAAAAAAAAAATCCCCCATTTTCCTGGTTGGAAGATTCCTGGAGTTTCAAGGGAAATACTCAACCCAGGATTTCTGGAAAACCAACCAAATTTTGGGGAAATTTGACTGACTTTGGCAACCCTAAGATAATTAACAACTGTAAGACAAATCTATCATTAGAGAGTTAACTAAGTTAAAATAGAAGACTTCACTCCAGTAGAATTAGACCAAACACGGTTGGTGGCGAGCAGGAATAAAAACATCAGGCTAAAACAAGCTAAATCAAATTATTAATGTCATTTTTTTTGTAGCTTTTTTTCAGCTTTAATATTGCAGATAGATTGTAGCTTCTATCAATGTAATTGTCTGCATAATTTTCAATTCACCCATATATTTTTTTCTTAAATATAAACTCAGCAAAAAAAGAAATGTCCCTTTTTCAGGACCCTGTCTTTCAAAGACAATTCGTAAAAATCCAAATAACTTCACAGATCTTCATTGTAAAGGGTTTAAACACTGTTTCCCATGCTTGTTCAATGAACCATAAACAATTAATGAACATGCACCTGTGGAACGGTCGTTAAGACACTAACAGCTTACAGACGGTAGGCAATTCAGGTCACAGTTATGAAAACTTTGGACACTAAAGAGGCCTTTCTACTGACTCTGAAAAACACCAAAAGAAAGATGCCCAGGGTTCCTGCTCATCTGCGTGAACGTGCCTTAGGCATGCTGCAAGGAGGCATGAGGACTGCAGATGTAGCCAGGGCAATAAATTGCAATGTCCGTACTGGCAATCGACCCCCCCCCCCCCCCGAACCGCTAGTGGAGAGAGGGACAGTGAGAGCGAGAGAGAGGGGGGAGAGTGAGAGAGAAGAGAGAGAGAGGAGCGTGAGAGAGAGGGAGAGTGAGAGAGAGAGAGAGAGAGAGAGCAAGCAAGAGAGAGAGAGTGAGAGAGGGGAGAGAGAGACAGAAAGAGAGAGAGAGAGAGAGAGAGAGAGAGAGAGAGTGAGAGTGAGAGAGTGCGCGAGCAAGCAAGAGAGAGAGAGAAAGATAGAGAGTGAGAGAAGGGGGAAGAGAGAGACAGAGAGAGAGCGAAGAGAGACAGAGAGAGAGACAGAAGAGCGAGCGAGAGACAGAGAGAGGGAGAGAGAGGGTAGAGAGAGAGGAGAGAGAGAGAGGGGGAGAGAGAGACAGAGACAGAGAGAGAGCGAGTGAGAGACAGAGACAGAGAGAGGGAGAGAGAGCGAGCAAGCAAGAGAGAGAGAGAAGAAGGAGAGAGAGAAAGAGAGAGAGAGAAAGAGGAGAGAGAGAGAGGGGGGAGAGAGGAAGACAGAGACAGAGAGAGCGAGAGAACAGAGAGAGGGAGAGAGAAGGAGAGAGTGGGAGAGAGTGCCCCCCCCAGAACCGCTAGTGCTCTGTATCTATCTCGATCCATCTCTTTATCCATCTCTTTATCTATCTCTTTAGCTATTTTCATCCATCTCTGTATCTATTTTTATCCATCTCTTTATCGCTCTGTATCAGTGGCAGTTCTAGACCATTTCAACTGGGGGGGCCAAGCTGGGGCCAGTTGTACTGTTAGAGGGGCCAGTTACATTAGACGTTATTGTTGTCATATCGTTTTCTTCACTGCATTAGCAGGCAAAAGACCATGTTCATAATCATCATCGTTGCCACTGTCTAATAACGGATGTAAAAAAAGAACCATAGCAAAAATGTGTTATGTAGGGGTCCAAATTGTTTTCACCTCCTGCCCCCCCCCAGAACCGTTAGTGCTCTGTACCTATCATTATCCATCTCTTTATCTCTCTGTATCTATCTTTATCCATCTCTTTATCTCTCTGTATCTGTCTTTATCCATCTCTTTATCTCTCTTCATCCATCTCTTTATCCATCTCTTTATCTCTCTGTATCTATCTTTATCCATCTCTTTATCTCTCTGTATCTGTCTTTATCCATCTCTTTATCCATCTCTTTACCTCTGTATCTGTCTTTATCCATCTCTTTATCTATCTTCATCCATCTCTTTATCTCTCTGTATCTATCTTTATCCATCTCTTTATCCATCTCTTTACCTCTGTATCTGTCTTTATCCATCTCTTTATCTATCTTCATCCATCTCTTTATCTCTCTGTATCTATCTTTATCCATCTCTTTATCTCTCTGTATCTATCTTTATCCATCTCTTTATCCATCTCTTTATCTCTCTGTATCTATCTGTATCCATCTCTTTATCTCTCTGTATCTGTCTTTATCCATCTCTTTATCTCTCTGTATCTGTCTTTATCCATCTCTTTATCTCTCTGTATCTATCTTTATCCATCTCTTTATCCATCTCTTTATCCATCTCTTTATCTATCTTTATCCATCTCTTTATCCATCTCTTTATCTCTCTGTATCTATCTTTATCCATCTCTTTATCCATCTCTTTATCTGTCTTTATCCATCTCTTTATCTCTCTGTATCTATCTTTATCCATCTCTTTATCTATCTGTATCTATCTTTATCCATCTCTTTATCTATCTGTATCTATCTTTATCCATCTCTTTATCTCTCTGTATCTATCTTTATCCATCTCTTTATCCATCTCTTTATCTATCTGTATCCATCTTTATCCATCTCTTTATCTCTCTGTATCTATCTTTATCCATCTCTTTATCTCTCTGTATCTATCTTTATCCATCTCTTTATCTCTCTGTATCTATCTTTATCCATCTCTTTATCTCTCTGTATCTATCTTTATCCATCTCTTTATCTCTCTGTATCTATCTTTATCCATCTCTTTATCCATCTCTTTATCTCTCTGTATCTATCTTTATCTGTATCCATCTCTTTATCCATCTCTTTATCTCTCTGTATCTATCTTATCCATTCTCTTTATCCATCTCTTTATCTCTCTGTATCTGTCTTTATCCATCTCTTTATCTCTCTGTATCTATCTTTATCCATCTCTTTATCTATCTTTATCCCTCCATTCAGCAATCCGAAAGACACTGTGTTCAATTTAGTAGACCAAACAAACATGCATGGTGTTAAATCTACTCCATATTGGTCATAATCCTAGACACCATATGAGCAAAACATGTTTTTCCTCCTCTATAGCGTCTATTGTTCCTGCTGGTACAGTACAGTACAGAGGGCTGTCTGGCTGGAATTACTGGTCATCATCGCCACCTAGAGGTCATCTCTGGAAATACACCTGTTTTTTGTTTTTACTTGGAAAATACCAGTATTAAGGAGACAAAGAACTCACTAGCCTGAGGGCCAGTGTTTGAGCCATCATCAAAGATGGTGGATAAATGAAGATGTCCCACTCATCACTCAATTGTGATTTCCAATTTTTGGGTGCTCTCCCATAGGCACCCCAATGCATTAGCAGCTGGGTCTGGTCTGCTCAGTTCATTGACTGTAGGCTATAAGAACCAGAACAAAAAGAGTGAGTGGGATGTCTCACTTCCTCTTCCATCTATCATGCCTTGGGCCCTGTGTTTTAATTAATTATGTCACATGACCTGAATTTAACCTTTCTTTTAAACCTTTTCCAGATATTAGAATTAGAAAAAAACACTTGTCTGTGGATGGTGCTGGAGGGATGGTACTGGAGGGATGGTACTGGAGGGATGGTACTGGAGGGATGGTGCTGGAGGGATGGTACTGGGAGATGGTACTGGAGGGATGGTACTGGAGGGATGGTGCTGGAGGATGGGGCTGGAGGATGGTACTGGAGGATGGTACTGGAGGGATGGTACTGGAGGGATGGTGCTGGAGGATGGTGCTGGAGGGATGGTGCTGGAGGATGGTACTGGAGGGATGGTACTGGAGGATGGTACTGGAGGATGGTACTGGAGGGATGGTACTGGAGGGATGGTACTGGAGGATGGTACTGGAGGATGGTGCTGTAGGATGGTACTGGAGGGATGGTACTGGGAGATGGTACTGGAGGATGGTGCTGGAGGGATGGTGCTGGAGGGATGGTACTGGAGGGATGGTGCTGGAGGGATGTACTGGAGGATGGTACTGGATGATGGTACTGGAGGATGGTACTGGAGGATGGTACTGGAGGGATGGTACTGGAGGATGGTGCTGGAGGATGGTACTGGGAGATGGTACTGGAGGATGGTGCTGGAGGGATGGTGCTGGAGGATGGTGCTGGAGGGATGGTGCTGGAGGGATGGTGCTGGAGGATGGTACTGGAGGATGGTACTGGAGGATGGTACTGGAGGGATGGTACTGGAGGGATGGTACTGGAGGATGGTGCTGGAGGATGGTACTGGAGGGATGGTGCTGGAGGATGGTGCTGGAGGGATGGTGCTGGAGGATGGTACTGGAGGGATGGTACTGGAGGGATGGTACTGGAGGGATGGTGCTAGAGGGATGGTACTGGTGGATGGTGCTAGAGAGAAAATTTCATGTAATTGTCCCCTCCAAAGTTGATATCAGATTTTCGCCCCTAGTGGTGCAGACACAGATCCTCTCCACATCACCTGGAAGGAGCGACCTGTCAGGTAGGATGCAATCCAACAGTTTGCAGAGCCTGAAACGCCCAGACCTGAGAGGGTGGCGAGGAGGATCTGATGGTTCACAGTGTCGAAGGCAGCGGATAGAGCAAGGAGGATAAGAACTTTGACAGTGAGGAGATCCTCAATGACACAGAGAAGAGCAGTCTCGGTTGAGTGACCCGTCTTGAAGTCAAGAAGCTTGTTCTGAGAGAGATAACAATAGAGTAGATCAGAGACAGCACGCTCAAGTGTCAAATAAAAAAAATAAAAAATGGATACAGTGTAATAGGTCATAGGTGTAGCTGGTGTAGAGAGTCAGGCGCAGGATAGCAGATATGAGTAATCAACGTACTTTTACTCCAAAATGTCAAATATACAAAGTAACAAATACAGGCACACCATGACAGACCGAAAATACAATAAACAAAATCACTCACAAAAAAACATGGGGGAACAGAGGGTTAAAAAATGAACAAGTAATTGTGGGATTGAAATCAGGTGTGTAAAACAAAGACAAAACAAATGGAAAATTAAAAGTGGATCGGCGGTGGCTAGAAGGCCGGTGACGTCGACCGCCGAACGCAGCACGAACAAGGAGAGGGACCGAGCCTAGTGGTTAGAGTGGAGGGGCGGCAGGTAGCCTAGTGGTTAGAGTGTAGGGGAGGCAGGTAGCCTAGTGGTTAGAGTGGAGGGGCGGCAGGTAGCCTAGTGGTTAGAGTGGAGGGGCAGCATCTAGCCTAGTGGTTAGAGTGGAGGTGCGGCAGGTAGCCTAGTGGTTAGAGTGGAGGGACGGCAGGTAGCCTAGTGGTTAGAGTGGAGGGCGGCAGGTAGCCTAGTGGTTAGAGTGGAGGGGCGGCAGGTAGCCTAGTGGTTAGAGTGGAGGGGCGGCAGGTAGCCTAGTGGTTAGAGTGGAGGGACGGCAGGTAGCCTAGTGGTTAGAGTGGAGGCGCGGCAGGTAGCCTAGTGGTTAGAGTGTAGGGGAGGCAGGTAGCCTAGTGGTTAGAGTGGAGGGGCGGCAGGTAGCCTAGTGGTTAGAGTGGAGGGGCAGCATGTAGCCTAGTGGTTAGAGTGGAGGTGCGGCAGGTAGCCTAGTGGTTAGAGTGGAGGGGCAGCATGTAGCCTAGTGGTTAGAGTGGAGGTGCGGCAGGTAGCCTAGTGGTTAGAGTGGAGGGACGGCAGGTAGCCTAGTGGTTAGAGTGGAGGGCGGCAGGTAGCCTAGTGGTTAGAGTGGAGGGGCGGCAGGTAGCCTAGTGGTTAGAGTGGAGGGGCGGCAGGTAGCCTAGTGGTTAGAGTGGAGGGACGGCAGGTAGCCTAGTGGTTAGAGTGGAGGCGCGGCAGGTAGCCTAGTGGTTAGAGTGGAGGGACGGCAGGTAGCCTAGTGGTTAGAGTGGAGGGGGGGCAGGTAGCCTAGTGGTTAGAGTGGAGAGGCGGCAGGTAGCCTAGTGGTTAGAGTGGAGGGGGGGCAGGTAGCCTAGTGGTTAGAGTGGAGGGGCGGCAGGTAGCCTAGTGGTTAGAGTGGAGGGACGGCAGGTAGCCTAGTGGTTAGAGTGGAGGTGCGGCAGGTAGCCTAGTGGTTAGAGTGGAGGGACGGCAGGTAGACTAGTGGTTAGAGTGGTGGGGCGGCAGGTAGCCTAGTGGTTAGAGTGGAGGGGCGGCATGTAGCCTAGTGGTTAGAGTGGAGGTGCGGCAGGTAGCCTAGTGGTTAGAGTGGAGGGGCGGCAGGTAGCCTAGTGGTTAGAGTGGAGGGGCGGCAGGTAGCCTAGTGGTTAGAGTGTAGGGGAGGCAGGTAGCCTAGTGGTTAGAGTGGAGGGGCGGCAGGTAGCCTAGTGGTTAGAGTGGAGGGGCGGCATGTAGCCTAGTGGTTAGAGTGGAGGTGCGGCAGGTAGCCTAGTGGTTAGAGTGGAGGGACGGCAGGTAGCCTAGTGTTTAGAGTGGAGGGGCGGCAGGTAGCCTAGTGGTTAGAGTGGAGGGGCGGCAGGTAGCCTAGTGGTTAGAGTGGAGGGGCGGCAGGTAGCCTAGTGGTTAGAGTGGAGAGGCGGCATGTAGCCTAGTGGTTAGAGTGGAGGTGCGGCAGGTAGCCTAGTGGTTAGAGTGGAGGGGCGGCAGTTAGCCTAGTGGTTAGAGTGGAGGGGCGGCAGGTAGCCTAGTGGTTAGAGTGGAGGGGCGGCAGGTAGCCTAGTGGTTAGAGTGTAGGGGAGGCAGGTAGCCTAGTGGTTAGAGTGGAGGGGCGGCAGGTAGCCTAGTGGTTAGAGTGGAGGGGCGGCATGTAGCCTAGTGGTTAGAGTGGAGGTGCGGCAGGTAGCCTAGTGGTTAGAGTGGAGGGACGGCAGGTAGCCTAGTGGTTAGAGTGGAGGGGCGGCAGGTAGCCTAGTGGTTAGAGTGGAGGGGCGGCAGGTAGCCTAGTGGTTAGAGTGGAGGGGCGGCAGGTAGCCTAGTGGTTAGAGTGGAGGGACGGCAGGTAGCCTAGTGGTTAGAGTGGAGGGGCGGCAGGTAGCCTAGTGGTTAGAGTGGAGGGACGGCAGGTAGCCTAGTGGTTAGAGTGGGGGGGCGGCAGGTAGCCTAGTGGTTAGAGTGGAGGGGCGGCAGGTAGCCTAGTGGTTGGAGTGGAGGGGCGGCAGGTAGCCTAGTGGTTAGAGTGTAGGGACGGCAGGTAGCCTAGTGGTTAGAGTGGAGGGGCGGCAGGTAGCCTAGTGGTTAGGGTGGAGGGACGGCAGGTAGCCTAGTGGTTAGAGTGGAGGGGTGGCAGGTAGCCTAGTGGTTAGAGTGGAGGGACGGCAGGTAGCCTAGTGGTTAGAGTGGAGGGGCGGCAGGTAGCCTAGTGGTTAGAGTGTAGAGGCGACAGGTAGCCTAGTGGTTAGACTGTAGAGGCGGCAGGTAGCCTAGTGGTTAGAGTGGAGTGGCGGCAGGTAGCCTAGTGGTTAGAGTGGAGGGGGGGCAGGTAGCCTAGTGGTTAGAGTGGAGGGGCGGCAGGTAGTCTAGTGGTTAGAGTGGAGGGGGGGGCAGGTAGCCTAGTGGTTAGAGTGGAGGGGGGGCAGGTAGCCTAGTGGTTAGAGTGGAGGGACGGCAGGTAGCCTAGTGGTTAGAGTGGAGGGGGGGCAGGTAGGCTAGTGGTTAGAGTGGAGGGGCGGCAGGTAGTCTAGTGGTTAGAGTGTTGAGGAGGCAGGTAGCCTAAGGGTTAGAGTGTAGAGGAGGCAGGTAGTCTAGTGGTTAGAGGGTAGAGGAGGCAGGTAGCCTAGTGGTTAGAGTGTAGAGGAGGCAGGTAGCCTAGTGGTTAGAGGGGGGGGGGGCAGGTAGCCTAGTGGTTAGAGGGGGGGGGCAGGTAGCCTAGTGGTTAGAGGGGGGGTGGCAGGTAGCCTAGTGGTTAGAGGGGGGGGGCAGGTAGTCTAGTGGTTAGGGGGGGGGGCAGGTAGCCTAGTGGTTAGAGGGGGGGGGCAGGTAGCCTAGTGGTTGGAGGGGGGGGGGCAGGTAGCCTAGTGGTTAGAGTGTAGAGGAGGCAGGTAGCCTAGTGGTTAGAGTGGAGGGTCGGCAGGTAGCCTAGTGGTTAGAGTGGAGGGACGGCAGGTAGCCTAGTGGTTAGAGTGGAGGGACGGCAGGTAGCCTAGTGGTTAGAGTGGAGGGACGGCAGGTAGCCTAGTGGTTAGAGTGGAGGGGAGGCAGGTAGTCTAGTGGTTAGAGTGGAGGGGAGGCAGGTAGTCTAGTGGTTAGAGTGGAGGGGAGGCAGGTAGCCTAGTGGTTAGAGTGGAGGGGTGGCAGGTAACCTAGCGGTTAGAGTGGAGGGGCGGCAGGTAGCCTAGTGGTTAGAGTGGAGGGGCGGCAGGTAGCCTAGTGGTTAGAGTGGAGGGACGGCAGGTAGCCTAGTGGTTAGAGTGGAGGGGGGCAGGTAGCCTAGTGGTTAGAGTGGAGGGGCGGCAGGTAGCCTAGTGGTTAGAGTGGAGGGGGGGCAGGAAGCCTAGTGGTTAGAGTGGAGGGGCGGCAGGTAGCCTAGTGGTTAGAGTGGAGGGGCGGCAGGTAGCCTAGTGGTTAGAGTGGAGGGACGGCAGGTAGCCTAGTGGTTAGAGTGGAGGGACGGCAGGTAGCCTAGTGGTTAGAGTGGAGGGGAGGCAGGTAGCCTAGTGGTTAGAGTGGAGGGGAGGCAGGTAACCTAGCGGTTAGAGTGGAGGGGCGGCAGGTAGCCTAGTGGTTAGAGTGGAGGGGAGGCAGGTAGCCTAGTGGTTAGAGTGGAGGGGTGGCAGGTAACCTAGTGGTTAGAGTGGAGGGGCGGCAGGTAGCCTAGTGGTTAGAGTGGAGGGGGGGCAGGTAGCCTAGTGGTTAGAGTGGAGGGGGAGCAGGAAGCCTAGTGGTTAGAGTGTTGGACTAGTAAATGAAAGGTTGCAAGGTCGAATCCCCGAACTGACAAGGTAAAAATCTGTCATTCTGCCCCTGAACGAGGCAGTTAACCCACTGTTCCCCGGTAGGCGGTCATTGTAAATAATAATTAGTTCTTAACTGACATACCTAGTTAAATAAACTCCGGGTTGAGACAAAATCATTCGGGAATTCCCGGGTCCGGTGACGTCAATTCTATGGACTATACAGCCTGGCTGACGCGACCCACGTGATTACACATGGAAGATATTCTGGATCAGGTGTCAACCGGACTACTATCAGTATCCTACAGGAAGGATACACGTTTCTTTAATTCTAATGCTTTTCCTTCTTTTCCGGCCGTTTGGGTGAAGGCACTGGGGTGATTTATTATTTTGTTAAAGGGACTACGCTGAAAAAGAGAAAACGTTTTTTTTTGTTTCGGGAACATCAACGCGCCTTAACTGTGCATGTTACTGCTGTAATTTGATATAAACTACATAGATTGTTATTTCTCTTTTTATTTCCGAATGTCTGTATGGAGTTAAAGTCATAACTTGGCGCAGGTGTAGTTGAAGGCTATGTGGCGTGATCGTGTAGCATTCCAAACAATGTTTCCGGATAAATCTGCCTTTCCTGTCCGAAGCGTGGAGAGTTGAGGAGAGAGGCGAGCCCCCAGAACATGATCTCACGGAGCGAGAAGGCGAGGAGCCATGAGCTGGTCGGGTTCGCACGGCGGGCTGAGATGCTCTGGGTCCGGGATTAACCTGCTCTACCTCTCGCTGCTGCTCTGGAGCTCCTGCTCTGGCATGGACGGACTGGCTAATTTCTCAAGTTAGTGTGATGATGATGATGATGAAGATAGGTGTGGTGATGTAATAATGATAGGTGTGGTGGTAATAATGATAGGTGTGGTGATGTAATAATGATAGGTGTGGTGGTAATAATGATAGGTGTGGTGATGGTAATAATGATAGGTGTGGTGGTAATAATGATAGGTGTGGTGATGTAATAATGATAGGTGTGGTGGTAATAATGATAGGTGTGGTGATGTAATAATGATAGGTGTGGTGATGTAATAATGATAGGTGTGGTGATGTAATAATGATAGGTGTGGTGATGTAATAATGATAGGTGTGGTGATGGTAATAATAATAGGTGTGGTGATGTAATAATGATAGGTGTGGTGATGTAATAATGATAGGTGTGGTGATGTAATAATGATAGGTGTGGTGATGTAATAATGATAGGTGTGGTGATGTAATAATGATAGGTGTGGTGATGTAATAATGATAGGTGTGGTGATGTAATAATGATAGGTGTGGTGATGTAATAATGATAGGTGTGGTGATGTAATAATGATAGGTGTGGTGATGTAATAATGATAGGTGTGGTGATGGTAATAATGATAGGTGTGGTGATGGTAATAATGATAGGTGTGGTGATGTAATAATGATAGGTGTGGTGATGGTAATAATGATAGGTGTGGTGATGTAATAATGATAGGTGTGGTGATGTAATAATGATAGGTGTGGTGATGTAATAATGATAGGTGTGGTGATGTAATAATGATAGGTGTGGTGATGTAATAATGATAGGTGTGGTGATTAATAATGATAGGTGTGGTGATGTAATAATGATAGGTGTGGTGATGTAATAATGATAGGTGTGGTGATGTAATAATGATAGGTGTGGTGATGTAATAATGATAGGTGTGGTGATGTAATAATGATAGGTGTGGTGATGTAATAATGATAGGTGTGGTGATGTAATAATGATAGGTGTGGTGATGTAATAATGATAGGTGTGGTGATGTAATAATGATAGGTGTGGTGATGTAATAATGATAGGTGTGTGATGTAATAATGATAGGTGTGGTGATGTAATAATGATAGGTGTGGTGATGTAATAATGATAGGTGTGGTGATGTAATAATGATAGGTGTGGTGATGTAATAATGATAGGTGTGGGTTTGATTGGTAATAATGATAGGTGTGGTGATGTAATAATGATAGGTGTGGTGATGTAATAATGATAGGTGTGGTGATGTAATAATGATAGGTGTGGTGGTAATAATGATAGGTGTGGTGATGTAATAATGATAGGGTGTGGTGATGTAATAATGATAGGTGTGGTGATGTAATAATGATAGGTGTGGTGGTGGTGGTAATAATGATAGGTGTGGTGATGGTAATAATGATAGGTGTGGTGGTAATAATGATAGGTGTGGTGATGGTAATAATGATAGGTGTGGTGGTAATAATGATAGGTTTGGTGATGGTAATAATGATAGGTGTGGTGATGTAATAATGATAGGTGTGGTGGTAATAATGATAGGTGTGGTGATGTAATAATGATAGGTGTGGTGATGTAATAATGATAGGTTTGGTGATGGTAATAATGATAGGTGTGGTGATGTAATAATGATAGGTGTGGTGGTAATAATGATAGGTGTGGTGATGTAATAATGATAGGTGTGGTGATGTAATAATGATAGGTGTGGTGATGTAATAATGATAGGTGTGGTGATGTAATAATGATAGGTGTGGTGATGTAATAATGATAGGTGTGGTGATGTAATAATGATAGGTGTGTGGTAATAATGATAGGTGTGGTGATGTAATAATGATAGGTGTGGTGATGTAATAATGATAGGTGTGGTGATGTAATAATGATAGGTGTGGTGATGTAATAATGATAGGTGTGGTGGTAATAATGATAGGTGTGGTGGTAATAATGACAGGTGTGGTGATGTAATAATGATAGGTGTGGTGATGTAATAATGATAGGTGTGGTGATGTAATAATGATAGGTGTGGTGGTAATAATGATAGGTGTGGTGGTAATAATGACAGGTGTGGTGATGTAATAATGATAGGTGTGGTGATGTAATAATAATAGGTGTGGTGGTAATAATGATAGGTGTGGTGATGTAATAATGATAGGTGTGGTGGTAATAATGATAGGTGTGGTGATGTAATAATGATAGGTGTGGTGGTAATAATGATAGGTGTGGTGGTAATAATGACAGATGTGGTGATGTAATAATGATAGGTGTGGTGATGTAATAATGATAGGTGTGGTGGTAATAATGATAGGTGTGGTGATGTAATAATGATAGGTGTGGTGGTAATAATGATAGGTGTGGTGATGTAATAATGATAGGTGTGGTGATGTAATAATGATAGGTGTGGTGATGTAATAATGATAGGTGTGGTGATGTAATAATGATAGGTGTGGTGATGTAATAATGATAGGTGTGGTGATGTAATAATGATAGGTGTGGTGGTAATAATGATAGGTGTGGTGATGTAATAATGATAGGTGTGGTGATGTAATAATGATAGGTGTGGTGATGTAATAATGATAGGTGTGGTGATGGTAATAATGATAGGTGTGGTGATGTAATAATGATAGGTGTGGTGATGTAATAATGATAGGTGTGGTGATGTAATAATGATAGGTGTGGTGATGTAATAATGATAGGTTTGGTGATGGTAATAATGATAGGTGTGGTGATGTAATAATGATAGGTGTGGTGATGTAATAATGATAGGTGTGGTGATGTAATAATGATAGGTGTGGTGATGGTAATAATGATAGGTGTGGTGATGTAATAATGATAGGTGTGGTGATGGTAATAATAATAGGTGTGGTGATGTAATAATGATAGGTGTGGTGATGTAATAATGATAGGTGTGGTGATGGTAATAATGATAGGTGTGGTGATGTAATAATGATAGGTGTGGTGGTAATAATGATAGGTGTGGTGGTAATAATGATAGGTGTGGTGATGTAATAATGATAGGTGTGGTGATGTAATAATGATAGGTGTGGTGATGTAATAATGATAGGTGTGGTGATGTAATAATGATAGGTGTGGTGATGTAATAATAATAGGTGTGGTGATGTAATAATGATAGGTGTGGTGGTGGTAATAATGATAGGTGTGGTGGTAATAATGATAGGTGTGGTGATGGTAATAATGATAGGTGTGGTCATGTAATAATGATAGGTGTGGTGATGTAATAATGATAGGTGTGGTCATGTAATAATGATAGGTGTGGTGATGTAATAATGATAGGTGTGGTGATGTAATAATGATAGGTGTGGTGATGTAATAATGATAGGTGTGGTGGTAATAATGATAGGTGTGGTGATGTAATAATGATAGGTGTGGTGATGTAATAATGATAGGTGTGGTGATGTAATAATGATAGGTGTGGTGATGTAATAATGATAGGTGTGGTGATGTAATAATGATAGGTGTGGTGATGTAATAATGATAGGTGTGGTGATGTAATAATGATAGGTGTGGTGATGTAATAATGATAGGTGTGGTGATGTAATAATGATAGGTGTGGTGATGTAATAATGATAGGTGTGGTGGTAATAATGATAGGTGTGGTGGTAATAATGACAGGTGTGGTGATGTAATAATGATAGGTGTGGTGATGTAATAATGATAGGTGTGGTGATGTAATAATGATAGGTGTGGTGGTAATAATGAAGATTTTTTGTTTTAATGTAGGACTTTTGATTATATTTACTTTTGAATAAGACAATTACATCATAATTATCTTCTTCGTCATCGTCTTCATCACCCCATATTTGTTGAATATATAGTGTCTTGGTTGATCAGTAAACCGTGATCAATTGAATTGATTGTTGATTGAGGAATTGATTTCTCTCAACAGAATACCTGTCCCGGATCATAACCAGTCACTCTGTGCTCGCGTGCGACGGGCAGCATTTGCGTCTCTACTGTCCACGCCACTCCACCATCTCTATCCAGTCTGCGTTTTACGGACGCGCCGACGCAAGGCTCTGCACCAACGACAACGTGACGGCTGCGGGCGTCAGAGCGGCAAACTGCAGCTGTTCAGCGTTTACTACCTTACAGGTGTGTTGTTTTTGTGGTCGCACATTACTTTCCGTCGTAGGAATCCTTTTTGTTGCACAAGAATAGGTTTTTTTTACCGCAGTTTCACTCTGCCAAATGATTGAGTCATTCAACGTTTTGTGTAAGGTGGTAAGCATCCATGACATGTATGCCTGAGTTGATCAATCCCCATTGGCAAGGAATCATATAGAAACAATTCGACCGACTCTTTAAATAGATGTAAACTTAACTTCTTGATCGTTAATTATTAGATTCCTCTCTCTCTCTCTTTCGGAATATCTGTGGGGTCTTAGAATTTTCACTCTGACAAACGCAGGTTCCTTCTGGGAATAATAAAGTTATTCAGAATAAGTCTTTAAAGGGTGGTAAAGTATTATAGTAGTGGCTCATTTATTTTCAGAATTAAAGTATAACACACAAAACCAAGGCTACATAGAGATATCGGCTGGGATTCAATCCAAGCAGTAGTAGAGATGTGGTATAGATCAGTAGAGATGTGGTATAGATCAGTAGAGATGTGGTATAGATCAGTAGTAGAGACGTATTATAGATCAGTAGAGATGTGTTATAGATCAGTAGAGATGTGGTATAGATCAGTAGTAGAGATGTGTTATAGATCAGTAGTAGAGATGTAGTATAGATCAGTAGTAGAGATGTGTTATAGATCAGTAGTAGAGATGTGGTATAGATCAGTAGTAGAGATGTGGTATAGATCAGTAGAGATGTGGTATAGATCAGTAGTAGAGATGTGGTATAGATCAGTAGAGATGTGGTATAGATCAGTAGTAGAGATGTGTTATAGATCAGTAGTAGAGATGTGGTATAGATCAGTAGAGATGTGGTATAGATCAGTAGTAGAGATGTGGTATAGATTAGTAGAGATGTGGTATAGATCAGTAGTAGAGATGTGTTATAGATCAGTAGAGATGTAGTACAGATCAGTAGTAGAGATGTGATATAGATCAGTAGAGATGTGGTATAGATCAGTAGAGATGTAGTATAGATCAGTAGTAGAGATGTGATATAGATCAGTAGAGATGTGTTATAGATCAGTAGAGATGTGGTATAGATCAGTAGTAGAGATGTGGTATAGATCAGTAGAGATGTGGTATAGATCAGTAGAGATGTGTTATAGATCAGTAGTAGAGATGTGTTATAGATCAGTAGTAGAGATGTGTTATAGATCAGTAGTAGAGATGTGGTATAGATCAGTAGAGATGTGGTATAGATCAGTAGAGATGTGGTATAGATCAGTAGTAGAGACGTATTATAGATCAGTAGAGATGTGTTATTGATCAGTAGAGATGTGTTATAGATCAGTAGTAGAGATGTGTTATAGATCAGTATCAAATCAAATCAAATCAAATGTATTTATATAGCCCTTCGTATATCAGCTGAAATCTCAAAGTGCTGTACAGAAACCCAGCCTAAAACCCCAAACAGCAAGCAATGCATGTGAAAGAGGCACGGTGGCTAGGAAAAACTCCCTAGGAAAAACTCCCTAGAAAGGCCAAAAACCTAGGAAGAAACCTAGAGAGGAACCAGGCTATGAGGGGTGGCCAGTCCTCTTCTGGCTGTGCCGGGTGGATATTATAACAGAACATGGTCAAGATGTTAAAATGTTCATAAATGACCAGCATGGTCAAATAATAATAATCATTGTAGTTGTCGAGGGTGCAACAAGCACGTCCGGTGAACAGGTCAGGGTTCCGTAGCCGCAGGCAGAACAGTTGAAACTGGAGCAGCAGCATGGCCAGGTGGACTGGGGACAGCAAGGAGTCACCATGCCAGGTAGTCCTGAGGCATGGTCCTAGGGCTCAGGTCCTCCGAGAGAAAGAAAGAAAGAGAGAAAGAGAGAATTAGAGAGAGCATATTTAAATTCACACAGGACACCGGATAAGACAAGAGAATACTCCAGATGAAACAGACTGACCCTAGCCCCCCGGCACATAAACTACTGCAGCATAAATACTGGAGGCTGAGACAGGAGGGATCAGAAGAGACTGTGGCCCCATCCGATGATACCCCCGGACAGGGCCAAACAGGAAGGATATAACCCCACCCACTTTGCCAAAGCACAGCCCCCACACCACTAGAGGGATGTCTACAACCACCAACTTACCGTCCGAAGACAAGGCCAAGTATAGCCCACAAAAATCTCTGCCATGGCATAACCCAAGGGGGGGCGCCAACCCAGACAGGAAGACCACGTCAGTGACTCAACCCACTCAAGTGACGCACCCCTCCCATGGACGGCATGGAAGAACACCAGTAAGTCAGTGACTCAGCCCCTGTAATAGGGTTAGAGGCAGAGAATCCCAGTGGAAAGAGGGGAACCGGCAAGGCAGAGACAGCAAGGGCGGTTCGTTGCTCCAGCCTTTCCATTCACCTTCACACTCCTGGGCCAGACTACACTTAATCATAGGACCTACTGAAGAGATAAGTCTTCAGTAAAGACTTAAAGGTTGAGACTGAGTCTGCGTCTCTCACATGGGTAGGCAGACTATTCCATAAAAATGGAGCTCTATAGGAGAAAGCCCTACCTCCAGCCGTTTGCTTTGAAATTCTAGGGACAATTAGGAGGCCTGCGTCTTGTGACCGTAGCGTACGTATAGGTATGTACGGCAGGACCAAATCGGAAAGATAGGTAGGAGCAAGCCCATGTAATGCTTTGTAGGTTAGCAGTAAAACCTTGAAATCAGCCCTTGCCTTAACAGGAAGCCAGTGTAGGGAGGCTAGCACTGGAGTAATATGATCAAATTTTTTGGTTCTAGTCAGGATTCTAGCAGACGTATTTAGCACTAACTGAAGTTTGTTTAGTGCTTTATCCGGGTAGCCGGAAAGTAGAGCATTGCAGTAGTCCAGCCTAGAAGTAACAAAAGCATGGATTAATTTTTCTGCGTCATTTTTGGACAGAAAGTTTCTGATTTTTGCAATGTTACGTAGATGGAAAAAAGCTGTCCTTGAAACAGTCTTGATATGTTCTTCAAAAGAGAGATCAGGGTCCAGAGTAACGCCGAGGTCCTTCACAGTTTTATTTGAGACGACTGTACAACCATCCAGATTAATTGTCAGATTGAACAGAAGATCTCTTTGTTTCTTGGGACCTAGAACAAGCATCTCTGTTTTGTCCGAGTTTAAAAGTAGAAAGTTTGCAGCCATCCACTTCCTTATGTCTGAAACACAGGCTTCTAGCGAGGGCAATTTTGGAGCTTCACCATGTTTCATTGAAATGTACAGCTGTGTGTCGTCCGCATAGCAGTGAAATTTAACATTATGTTTTCGAATGACATCCCCAAGAGGTAAAATATATAGTGAAAACAATAGTGGTCCTAAAACGGAACCTTGAGGAACACCGAAATGTACAATTGATTTGTCAGAGGACAAACCATTCACAGAGACAAACTGATATCTTTCCGACAGATAAGATCTAAACCAGGCCAGAACTTGTCCATGTAGACCAATTTGGGTTTCCAATCTCTCCAAAAGAATGTGGTGATCGATGGTATCAAAAGCGGCACTAAGATCTAGGAGCACGAGGACAGATGCAGAGCCTCGGTCTGACGTCATTAAAAGGTCATTTACCACCTTCACAAGTGCAGTCTCAGTGCTATGATGGGGTCTAAAACCAGACTGAAGCGTTTCGTATACATTGTTTGTCTTCAGGAAGGCAGTGAGTTGCTGTGCAACAGCTTTTTCAAATTTATTTGAGAGGAATGGAAGATTCGATATAGGCCGATAGTTTTTTATAATTTCTGGGTCAAGATTCGGCTTTTTCAAGAGAGGCTTTATTACTGCCACTTTTAGTGAGCTTGGTACACATCCGGTGGATAGAGAGCCGTTTATTATGTTCAACATAGGAGGGCCAAGCACAGGAAGCAGCTCTTTCAGTAGTTTAGTTGGAATAGGGTCCAGTATGCAGCTTGAGGGTTTGGAGGCCATGATTATTTTCATCATTGTGTCAAGAGATATAGTACTAAAACACTTTAGTAGCTCCCTTGAGCCAAGGTCCTGGCAGAGTTGTGCAGACTCAGGACAATGGAGCTTTGGAGGAATACCCAGATTTAAAGAGGAGTCCGTAATTTGCTTTCTAATGATCATGATCTTTTCCTCAAAGAAGTTCATAAATGTATTACTGCTGAAGTGAAAGCCATCCTCCAGTAGAGCCAGTAGAGATGTGGTATAGATCAGTAGTAGAGATGTGTTATAGATCAGTAGAGATGTGGTATAGATCAGTAGTAGAGATGTGTTATAGATCAGTAGAGATGTAGTATAGATCAGTAGTAGAGATGTGATATAGATCAGTAGAGATGTGGTATAGATCAGTAGAGATGTAGTATAGATCAGTAGTAGAGATGTGATATAGATCAGTAGAGATGTGTTATAGATCAGTAGAGATGTGGTATAGATCAGTAGTAGAGATGTGGTATAGATCAGTAGAGATGTGGTATAGATCAGTAGAGATGTGTTATAGATCAGTAGTAGAGATGTGTTATAGATCAGTAGTAGAGATGTGGTATAGATCAGTAGAGATGTGTTATAGATCAGTAGTAGAGATGTGTTATAGATCAGTAGAGATGTGTTATAGATCAGTAGAGAAGTGTTATAGATCAGTAGTAGAGATGTGTTATAGATCAGTAGTAGAGATGTGGTATAGATAGGTAGAGATGTGGTATAGATCAGTAGAGATGTGGTATAGATCAGTAGAGATGTAGTATAGATCAGTAGAGATGTGGTATAGATCAGTAGAGATGTGGTATAGATCAGTAGAGATGTGCTATAGATCAGTAGAGATGTGCTATAGATCAGTAGTAGAGATGTGTTATAGATCAGTAGAGATGTGGTATAGATCAGTAGTAGAGATGTGTTATTGATCAGTAGTAGAGATGTGGTATAGATCAGTAGAGATGAGTTATAGATCAGTAGTAGAGATGTGTTATAGATCAGTAGAGATGTGTTATAGATCAGTAGAGATGTGGTATAGATCAGTAGTAGAGATGTGTTATAGATCAGTAGAGATGTGTTATAGATCAGTAGAGATGTGTTATCGATCAGTAGAGATGTGTTATAGATCAGTAGAGATGTGCTATAAATCAGTAGTAGAGATGTGGTATAGATCAGTAGTAGAGATGTGTTATAGATCAGTAGAGATGTGTTATAGATCAGTAGTAGAGATGTGTTATAGATCAGTAGTAGAGATGTGTTATAGATCAGTAGAGATGTGTTATAGATCAGTAGAGATGTGGTATAGATCAGTAGTAGAGATGTGTTATAGATCAGTAGAGATGTGTTATAGATCAGTAGAGATGTGGTATAGATCAGTAGTAGAGATGTGGTATAGATCAGTAGAGATGTGTTATAGATCGGTAGAGATGTGGTATAGATCAGTAGTAGAGAAGTGTTATAGATCAGTAGTAGAGATGTGTTATAGATCAATAGAGATGTGTTATAGATCAGTAGAGATGTGGTATAGATCAGTAGAGATGTGGTATAGATCAGTAGAGATGTGTTATAGATCAGTAGAGATGTGGTATAGATCAGTAGAGATGTGGTATAGATCAGTAGAGATGTGTTATAGATCAGTAGAGATGTGGTATAGATCAGTAGAGATGTGTTATAGATCAGTAGAGATGTGTTATAGATCAGTAGAGATGTGGTATAGATCAGTAGAGATGTGGTATAGATCAGTAGAGATGTGGTATAGATCAGTAGAGATGTGGTATAGATCAGTAGAGATGTGTTATAGATCAGTAGAGATGTGGTATAGATCAGTAGAGATGTGTTATAGATCAGTAGAGATGTGGTATAGATCAGTAGAGATGTGGTATAGATCAGTAGAGATGTGTTATAGATCAGTAGAGATGTGGTATAGATCAGTAGAGATGTGTTATAGATCAGTAGAGATGTGTTATAGATCAGTAGAGATGTGGTATAGATCAGTAGAGATGTGTTATAGATCAGTAAAGATGTGTTATAGATCAGTAGAGATGTGGTATAGATCAGTAGAGATGTGTTATAGATCAGTAGAGATGTGTTATAGATCAGTAGAGATGTGTTATAGATCAGTAGTAGAGATGTGTTATAGCACGCTTGACATTTAAAGGTAATTTGCTGCGTTTACCACGAATGCAGTCTCTTCGAAACCAGGAACATTACCTTTAAGAGGTGCATAGCCGGAATGGGGCGATTGGATTGAATCCCGGCCAAAAAGTGTCTGTTAGGGTCACCATATTGTTGTTTGCCGTAGAAGTTACTGTCAGAGTGTCAGAGACTGTCAGCTACCTGTCAATCACCTGGTGTTTTCTGTAGAAGTTACTGTCAGAGTGTCAGAGCCACAGAGACTGTCAGTTACCTGTCAATCACCTGGTGTTTTCTGTAGAAGTTACTGTCAGAGTGTCAGAGCCACAGAGACTGTCAGTTACCTGTCAATCACCTGGTGTTTGGGCCCGACCCCTGTCCTGGGACCATCAAGTACCTCCACGTCACCTACAAGTGTAAACCTAGTGAGTACTGTTCACTACCACTCCTCTCTCTCTGTCCCTCTCCCTCTCACTGTCCCCATCTTTCTCTCTCCCTCGCTGTCTCTCTCTCTCTCTGTCCCTCTTTCTCTCTGTCCCTCTCCCTCTCACTGTCCCCATCTTCCTCTCTCCCTCGCTGTCTCTCTCTCTGTCCCTCTTTCTCTCTGTCCACCTCTCTCTCTCACTTTCCCCGTCTTTCTCTCTCCCTCGATGTCTTTCTCTCTTTCTGTCCCTGTCTCTCTATGTCCCTCTTTCTCTCTGTCCACCTCTCTCTCTCACTGTCCCCGTCTTTCTCTCTCCCTCGCTGTCTCTCTCTCTCTCTGTCCCTGTCTCTGTCTTTCTCTCTGTCCACCTCTCTCTCTGTCCCTGTCTCTGTCTTTCTGACCCTTTACTGTCTTTCTGACAGTAAACTGTACTGTGTACCTGCAGTAAGCAGTATTTCTGTCAGAAAAATATACATCACAAAACAAGTTTATGTTTGTTCTTGTCTCTCCTGTTGCCCCCCCCCCCCCCTCTTTGTCAGCTGAGCATAAGAGCAGTGTGGTGTGTGAGGGAGAGAAGCTGACGTTACACTGTAAGCCTCCCAGAGTGCTGATCATCTATACAGCTGCTTATGGTAGGGGTCTGGGTCACACCTGTCCCTCACAGGACAGAGGAACACCCCCGTTTGGTGAGTGGACAGCAGAGGAGAGACTCATGCTGTGTTCATAACCAAGTGGGATGGTAGTATTTACCACATAAAACTGGTAAAAAAATCCACTTGAACGCCCTTCCAACTGGTAATTACTAGTGGTTAACTCGTCTATCGTCCCTGAGCTCAGACTTCTCCTACATGCTGAACTTTGACGTCACCTCGATAAAAGCTTTTTTCGGCCATTAAATGGAACAACATAACATAATTTATAAAAAGTAATCATGTTTTTTAAACATGAGATTGGCTTGACAAGAAAAACTTCCAAAAGGACTTTGAGGTAAAGTTGAAGCACTCAATAAAAGAAAAAGGCAGATTGATTTATTTTTGTTATTAATGTTTTTTGAACACTGTAAATTTGTTTACAAGCATGATATCTGTACTTTTAGTTTATGGTAGACACAGCTAGTTGTTCATTAGCCAATCAGCTTTTCTCCACCAGTTCAAAGCACGTGAACGCATCCAACTGGTATTTATGACTGGTAATTTCCACTTTCTCACTTGGTGATGAACGCAGCATCAGCATCAATTCACTTTCAACATTGTCAAAACATTTCCTCTGAAGGTTATGGGAATGCAACACTTTCAGGTACTATGCGTGCACACGCAAAGATCCAAAACTGATACAATAATTAAATACTTGATGGAGTTGGACCGTTAACATGCCTCCATGCTTGTCTTTAGTTGATCCTCTCTCTGTGTCTCTGTGTCTCTGTCTCTGTGTCTCTGTCTCTGTGTCTCTGTCTCTCTCTCTCTCTCTCTCTCTCTCTCTCTCTCTCTCTCTCTCTCTCTCTCCTGTCTCTCTCTTCTCTCTCCTCTCTCTCTCGCTGGTCTCTCTGTCTCTCCTCTC
>NW_021822153.1:0-37470 GCF_901001165.1 Salmo trutta | reverse complement strand
TTCCAAGTCAAGGTAAGCTTTTGGTTTTATTAATTTATTGCTAAACTGCTTTCTGACGGTAAACTATACTGCATGATTGTAGCCGGTTTACTAACGCATTAGTTCGAGTAGTTCTAGTTGACTATGTCATGACAACGATGTAGGCTGTGTGTAGCGGTTAGCGGTCATGATATGAAGGTTTGGCTTGGAAAGGTTTTTTCACCTGGTCACAGACAGCTGATGTGTTGTGCAGTGAAGTCCACAAGCGAAGGAAAAAGGTGAGAGGAGGAGAGCGCGTAGATAGATGCGAGAAGGAATTATATAGACAATGAGCAAAGTGATTATGCTGTTTGTATGTGACTGCTATGAAAGTGAACTGTGTTTGCATGTGATCAGGGGTGTATTCATTGCACTGATTCTGTTGAAAAACGTTTCTTAAACGGAAGCAAACGGAACCAAACGGGGAGAAAACATACCTGAATTTGTCCATTAGAAACTCTCATTTGCAACTGTTGGACTAATGATTACACCCTAGATCAGCTAGATGGAGGCAAGAGTGTGCAAGGTGGTATTGAAAGTGTAATTGTCTGTCACCTTGATAGGTGGAAATTCTCTTGACCTGTGCACCTACATTGTAAACGTCCATTCGTAGGCTAGGTTGTAGCAGGGAAAATGTAAATATCATATAGTAGCCTAAACTGCCGATGTTACATTGAGCTGGGTGAACGGAATATGAATGGCAGTCATCCAATATGCTGTAATAGAAATAAGGCCATGCTCATAAAAACAATAATCATCCTCCTAGGCCCTTAAACGGAGCACCACTGGTATTCACATTATATTTGGAAGGGGAGTCTGGAAGCAGCAGGCATTTTAAAAAATGCAGTTTGTCATAATAACTGACTATGATCTGATTCTGGAAAGAAACCTGTCTGAGATTCTAAACCAAAGCCTAGTAGAATCCCTTTGAATCTACACCGCCGTCAGAGTAGCAGAATGTGTCAAGTCTAGCTAGGCTGTTGATCTGACACATAGGTGTGCATCCCAAATGGCACCCTATTCCCTATATAGTGCACTTCTTTTTGACCAGTACCCATACCTACATAGTGCACTATTTTTGACCAGGGAACATAGGGATCTGGTCAAAAGTGCACAATATTGAGAATAGAGTGCCATTTGGGATGCAAATATACTGTACCCATATGGTGTCGCGTGCTATATCACTGTCTCAACGTGTTCCTTCTTCAACACAGTAGAATGGATTGTTGCTGAGAGGGATTAATGGACAATTACAATATTCAGGCCAGGGATCAACTTGCATAATGAGTAATGGCACAATTAATCATACCATTTCAGATATTATTCATACCCGCTGAATTATTCTACATTTTGTTGTGTTACAAGCTGAATTCAAAATGGATTAAAAAAAATGTTTTAAATCACACCCATCTACACACAATACTACATCATTTTTTTATTTTACCTTTATTTAACTCGTTTAAGAACAAATTCTTATTTTCAATGACGGCCCAGGAACAGTGGGTTAACTGCCTTGTTCAGGGGCAGAACGATAGATTTTTACCTTGTCGGCTCAGGGATTCAATCTTGCAACCTTCCGGTTACTAGTCCAACACTCTAACCACTAGGCTACCTGAACTAACGACAAAGTGAAAACATGTTTTTAGACATTTTTGCACATTTATTGAAAATTAAACATAGAAATATCTCATTTACATAAGTATTCACACCCTTGAGTCATTACAATACATGTTAGAATCACCTTTGCCAGTGATTACAGCTGTAAGTCTTTCTGGGTAAGTCTCTAAGAGCTTGGCACATCTGGATTGTAAAATATTTGCCGCATTTTTTAATTTAAAAAAATATATTTTTCTTTATTCTTCATCCTCTGTCATGTTGTTAATCATTGCTGAACAGCCATTTTTAAGTCTTGACATATATTTTGAAGATGATTTAAGTCAAAACAATAATCAGGCCACACGCACATTCAATGTCTTCTTGGTAAGCAACTTCAGTGTATTTTTGGCCTTGTGTTTTAGGTTTTTGTTTTTCTGATAGGTGAATATGTCTCGCAGTGTCTGTTGGAAAGCAGACTTGGCCAGGTTTTCCTTTAGGATTTTGCCTGTACTTAGTTCAGCGGTTCCCAAACCAGGGGCCATGTGGGGTTGCGGGAGAATTTCCAAAATACTGAAGGAGAAAAAAAGATATATAGAGTACCAGTAAAAAGTTTGAACACACCTACTCATTCTATCAGGTATCAATGTAAGACCCAAGTGCAGACTGTGTGAAGTAACTACGTTTATTGTAACAGGGGCAGGCAAACGACAGGTCAAGTCCGGCAGAGGTCGATAATCCAGAGCAGGAGCAAAGGTACAGGACAGCAGGCAGGCTCAGGGTCAGGACAGGCAAGGGTCAAAAACCAGGAGAATGAGAAAAAGAGAGGCTTGGAAAAGATAGGTGCTGACAGGACAAACGCTGGTAAGCTTGACAAATAAAGTGAACTGGCAACAGACAAACAGAAAACACAGGTATAAGTACACAGGGGACAACAGGGAAGATGGGCGACACCTGGAGGGGTGGAGATAAGCACAAGGGCAGGTGAAATAGATCATGGCGTGACACATTCAAGGGATTTTCTTTATTTTTACTATTTTCTACATTGTAGAATAATAGTGAAGACATCAATACTATGAAATAACACATATGGATCCATGTAGTAACCAAAAAAGTGTTAAACAAATCAAAATATATTTTATATTTGAGATTCTTCAAAGTAGTCACCCTTTGCTTTCAAATCAAATCAAATTGTATTTGTCACATGCACCAAATACAACAGGTGTTGTGTTTACCTTACAGTGAAACACTTACTTACAAGCCCTTAACCAGCAATGCAGTCTTAAGAAAAATACCTAAAGAAAAATATGAAATAAAGTAACAAATAATTAAAGAGCAGCAGTAAAATAACAATAGTGAGGCTATATACTGGGGGTACCAGTACAGAGTCGATGTGTGGGGGCACCAGTTAGTCGAGGTAATTGAGTTAATATATACATGTAGTTAGAGTTATTAAAGTGACTTATGCATAGATAATAACAGAGAGTTTCATTGATGACAGCTTTGCACACTCTTGGCATTCTCTTAACCAGCTTCACCTGGAATGCTTTTCCAACAGTCTTGAAGGAGTTCCCACATATGCTGAGCACTTGTTGGCTGCTTTTCCTTCACTCTATGGTCCAACTCATCCTAAACCATCTCAAATGAGTTGAAGTCAGGTGATTGTGGAGGTCAGGTCATCTGATGCAGCACTCCATCACTCCCTTTCTTGGTCAATTAGCCCTTAAAGAGCCTGGAGGTGTGTTGGGTCATTGTCCTGTTGAAAAACAAACGATAGTCCCACTAAGCATTTTTTTGCTTTTACCTCCCTTATCTCACATCATTTGCTCACATTTTATATAGTCTTATTTTTTTTTCTACTGTATTATTGACTGTATGTTGTTTACTCCATGTGTAACTCTGTGTTGTTGTATGTTGTCGAACTGCTTTGCTTTATCTTGGCCAGGTCGCAATTGTAAATGAGAACTTGTTCTCAACTTGCCTACCTGGTTAAATAAAGGTGAAATAAAAAAAATTAATCAAAGCGCAAACCAAATGGGATGGCATATCATTGCAGAATTCTGTTGTAGCCATGCTGGTTAAGTGTGCCTTGAATTCTAAATAAATCACTGACAGTGTCAGCAGCAAAGCACCCCCACACCATCACACCTCCTCCTCCATGCTTCACGGTGGGAACCACACATGCAGAGATAATCCATTCACCTACTCTGTGTCTCACAAAGACATGGCAGCTGGAACAGAAAATCTAACATTTGGACTCATCAGACCAAAGGGCAGATTTCCACAGATCTAATGTCCATTGCTTGTGTTTCTTGGCCCAAGCAAGTCTCTTCTTATTATTGGTGTCCTTTTGTAGTGGTTTCTTTGCAGCAATTCGACCATGAAGGCCTGATTCAAGCAGTCTCCTCTGAACCGTTGATGTTGAGATGTGTCTGTTACTTGAACTCTGTGAAGCGTTTATTTGGGCTGCAATTTCTGAGGCTGGTAACTCTAATAAACTTATCCTCTACTTAATGTTTTTTGCGACTGCACTTGAAGTTACTTTCAAAGTTTTTGACATTTTCCAGATTGACTGACCTTCATGTCTTAAAGTAATGATGGACTGTCATTTCTCTTTGCTTATTTGAGCTGTTCTTGCCATAATATGGTATTTTACCAAATAGGGCTTCCTTCTGTATACCACTCCTACCTTGTCACAACACAACTGATTGGCTCAAACGCATTAAGAAGGAAATAAATTCCACAAATTAACCTTTAACAAGGCACACCTGTTAATTGAAATGTATTCCCAGTGACTACTTATTCATGAAGCTGGTTGAGAGAATGCCATGAGTTTTCAAAGCTATCATCAAGGCAAAGGGTGGCTACTTTGAAGATTCTCAAATAGAAAATACATTTCAATTGGTTTAACAATTTTTGGTTACTACATGATTCCATATATGTGTTATGTCATAGTTTTGATGTCTTCACTATTATTCTACAATGTAGAAAACAGTAAAAGAAAAAGAAAGACCCTTGCATGAGTAGGTGTGTCCAAACTTTTGACTGGTACGGTATATTATAATATTATCATTGGTATCTTAAAATCATTGTAATGTGGTTAACTTTAAAAATCAAAACAAAAGTTATTCAAATCTAAAAAGATCAAATTCAACCGGAGTGCTCCCTTAGATCATTGGAAAAGGTCTCACTTGACAGTTGCACTTGAATCATTCCCACAGTGAATGGCTAGGCCTGCTACGCTATGAAACCACACACTATTGTAGAGACTTTGATATTACCGGCCGCAATTGATATGGTGAAAACAATGTGTGGGGAGGCAGAGAAACTCACTTCAATACCTAACAATGTTAAACAATTAATTTATGCTGTGACTGAATGACTCAAACTCCCCAGCAAATGCTCTCCAAATGGACGTTAGCTGTGAGGGCCGAGATGACCACGCACTGACTTTTGTCGGGGGATGCTATTCACAAGGACATATTGTTCTGTCTCACGATTCCTGAGCATGAACGGCATAGGGCATGTTCAGTGTGCTGCGTGGAAATATTGAGGAAAAACAGATTCCATATGTGATCGAATGGTGGACTTTTGCACAGATGGGGCTCCATCTATGGTGGGACAGCGGGCAGTCCTCTGCGTGCTAGTTTTGAATGTGTCTCCCTCTGCGGTATGGATAGACTGTATGATACACGGAGAGCATTATATGAGCTACAAATATTCAATTTTATTTGGAACGGCGTGCAAGACAAACGGACCTACTTATATAATGAATATGAATTCGGAGGGCAGTAATTATTCAATATTAAAGCATTGGATCTCTCACTAAAGGCTCCAGTCATACAAAAGTTCTACTTAAATCTGAATTGGTTCTCTAGCAGATTAGTAACAATGTCTCACCCCATGTTCAACATTTTTATCTTTCCCTTTATTTAGATTACAACCTCTCACTTTCAGTGAGTTTTTTGAAAATGAAATAATCTACAAAATATCACTATTTTAAAACAAGTCATAGAAATTTGGTTGCAATTTCAGCCAGAAAAGACAGAACAAATATTACAAGAAATATTATGGTTAAACTCAAATATACCAAAAAAAAACATTATTTTTAGAATAAAAAAAAAAAGTATCATCTTTGTAAATTATATCATAAATAGGACTGGTGGAGTTGTCACACAAGCAGCTAACAAAAATATATGGAAATGTCTGCTCTACTCAAAATTACAACAAACTACAGTAATTGCAGCATTACCGCAAAAATGGAAGAGGCAAGTGGAAAGGGGAGAAAGAAAAGGAACTTGTATGTTGTCCCTGCATAAAAAAAAACAACATTGGCTAAAGAAAATTGTGATAAATAAAAAAGCATACCGGTTTCATTTAAGGACGCAAAAATTGACAGCTGTGCCATAAATAGTTGGGAAGAGATTTTCAACGTACCGATTCCATAGGACATAACTGATACACAAAACAAAGCTGTATTCCATTTTTTTTTAATGTAAATTATTATACAAACTTTTTGCAACCAATAAAATGTTATATATGGGGGATACAACCATCCCAGCTCTGCAGATTTTGCTGCAAAGGGACAGAATCATTAGATCATTTATTTTGGTACTGTCCGTGTGTACTGTAGATTGTATTTGGTCACAGGTTCAGGAATGGCTGAAGAATTCCAAAATTTACCTGGAGCTAACTCTGCAAATAGCACTGCTGGGGGATTTAAAAAGTCATAGTCAATCGATCAATCGATGATTGATATAATATAATACTCTTAGCAAAAAAATGTATCTTTAATTTACAATAATAGAATTCAGATCGATTGACTTTATCCACAATTTTTTACTTATTCTAAAATGGATTAAATAAATAAAAATCCTCATCAATCTACACACAAAACCCCATAATGTGAAAGAGAAAGCACGTTGTTAGAAAATTTATCAAATTTCTTACAAATAAAAAAACATAAATACCTTATCTACATAAGTATTTAGACCTTTCGCTATGAGACTCAAAATTGAGCTCAGGTGCATCCTGTTTCCATTGCTCATCCTTGAGATGTTTCAACAACTTCCTTGGAGTCCACCTGTGGTAAATGCAATTGATTGGACATGATTTGGAAAGGCACACATCTGTCTATATAAGGTCCCACAGTTGACAGTGCATGTCAGAGCAAAAACCAAGTCATAAGGTCAAAAGAATTGTCCGTAGAGCTCCGAGACAGGATTATGTCAAGGCACAGATCTGGGGAAGGGTACTAAAAAATGTCGGCAGAATTGAAGGTCCCAAAGAACCGAGTGGCCTCCATCATTCTTAAATGGAAGAAGTTTGGAATCACCAAGACTCTTCCTAGAACTGGCCGCCCGGCAAACTGAGCAATCGGGGGAGACGGACCTTGGTCAGGGAAGTGACCAAGAACCCGATGGTCACTCTGACAGAGCTCCAGAGTTCCTCTGTGGAGATGGGAGAACCTTCCAGAAGGACAACCATCTCTGCAGCACTCCACCAATCAGGCCTTTATGGTAGAGTGGCCAGATGGAAGGAGGGTGTGAGGATGTTTTTCAGTGGCAGGGACTGGGAGACTAGTCAGGATCCGCTACAAGACCATGGTGCTTGCCTACGGAGCTGTGAGGGGAACGGCACCTCCGTACCTTCAGGCTCTGATCAGGCCCTACACCCAAACAAGGGCACTGCGTTCATCCACCTCTGGCCTGCTCGCCTCCCTACCTCTGAGGAAGCACAGCTCCCGCTCAGCCCAGACAAAACTGTTCGCTGCTCTGGCACCCCAACGGTGGAACAAGCTCCCTCACGATGCCAGGACAGCGGAGTCAATCACCACCTTCCGGAGACACCTGAAACCCCACCTCTTTAAGGAATACCTGGGATAGGATAAAGTAATCCTTCTACCCCCCCCCCCGAAAGATTTAGATGCACTATTGTAAAGTGGTTGTTCCACTGGATATCTTAAGGTGAATGCACCAATTTGTAAGTCGCTCTGGATAAGAGCGTCTGCTAAATGACTTAAATGTAATGTAAATGTAATCAAGAGAAAGCTGAACGGAGCATAATACAGAGAGGTCCTTGATGAAAACCTTCTCCAGAGCGCTCAGGACCTCAGACTGGGGCGAAGGTTCACCTTCCAAAAGGACAACAACCCTAAGCACATAGCCAAGACAACGCAGGAGTGGCTTTGGGACAAGCTTCTGAATGTCCTTGAGTGGCCCAGCCAGAGCCCGGACTTGAACCCGATTGAACATCTCTGAAAAGACCTGAAAATAGCTGTGCAGCAACGCTCCCCATCCAACCTGACAGAGCTTGAGAGGATCTGCAGAGAAGAATGGGAGAAACTCCCCAAATACAGGTGTGCTAAGCTTCACACCCAAGAAGACTCGAGACTGTAATTGCTGCCAAAGATTCTTCAACAAAGTACTGAGTAATGGTTCTGAATACTTATGTATGTAAATGTGGTAATTCAGTTGTTGTAGTTTTTGTCATTATGGGGTATTGTGATGTCATTAAGGGGTATTGTGTGTAGATTGATGAGGACATTTTTTTTAGAATAAGGCTGTAATGTAATAAAATTTGAAAAAAGTCAAGGGGTCTGAATACCTTCCCAATACACTAGATGGGAGGGGTTGAGTGGAGCTGACTAAAAACAAACAAAATAGAACTATTGTATAATATACTGTGTACGTAAAATGTATTTAGTATTAGCTGGAAGTAGAAGCCTCAGTGTTGTTGTCATTAGTTTACTCCAATTGCGGGAGGGATGGTAGAGTTAGGGGGAAATTATAAAGGAAAATATATAAAAGCACTCCACCAATCAGGCCTTTATGATTGAGTGGCCAGACGGAAGACACTCCTCAATAAAAGGCATATGACAGCCAGCTTGGAGTTTGCCAAAAGGCACCTAAATGGGTATTGTGTATAGACTGATGAAGGGAAAAAAACTATTTAATCCATTTTAGAATAAGGCTGTAACATAACAATATGTGGAAAAAGTCAAGGGGTCTGAACTTTCCGAATGCGCTGTATATATTTACAAAAAAAAGGTGGGGGATTGGAAATGATTCAGACAATTATGTTGACGGAAGCCATAATCTATCTGCAGTATTAAAGCTGAACACCCCCTTCAAAAAAATGTAATACAAAAAATAGATTTCTAAAACTAATTCAAATGTGATGAAATCCCATATCTACTGGGTGAAATACCGCAGTGTGCCATTACAGCAGCAAGTTTTGTGACCTGTTGCCACAAGAAAAGGGCAACCAGTGAAGAACAAACACCATAGTAAATACAACCTATATGTATATTTATTTATATTTACATTTGCACTTTAACTATTTGCACATTGTTACACTGTATATATATATATATATATATATATATATATATATATATATATATATATATGATATTTTACTTGAATTGAGAGAGAGAGAGCTGGAGAGAGAGAGAGAGAGAGAGAAAGAGAGAGAGAGAGCTGGAGAGAGAGAGAGAGAGAGAGAGAAAGAGAGAGAGAGAGAGAGAGAGAGAGAGAAGAGAGAGAGAGAGAGAGCTGGAGAGAGAGAGAGAGAGAAAGAGAGAGAGAGAGAGAGAGAGAGAGAGAGAGAGAGGAGAGAGAGAGAGAGAGAGCTGGAGAGAGAGAAAGAGAGAGAGAGAGAGAGAGAGAGACATAAGAAGAGCTTCCCAAAGAAGGGGGGGGTAATTATTTGACAACGGCACACAAGGACACAACACAATGAGAGCCAGAATCATCTGGAGGGCCTGAGAGAAACAAAGACCCAAATATAACGACGCTCTGTAAAGGGCTCACATTACCTGCGTCCCAAATGTCACCCTATTTCCTGTTTCCTTTTTTACCAGGATCCACAGGGTCAAAAGTAGTGCACTATGTAGGAAATAAGGTGCCAGTTGGGACCCAGACATTATCTGGGTACACGATAGCTTTCAGTGACAGAACAGAACACTGTGTCTGGAACAGAGTCTGCCCAATTCATTCAACTCATATGAAAGGATGGCCGAGGAAGATTTGAGACCAAAATGTATTTCTGTTGTGTGGATGACCTTATTCATCGATAGTTTTTTTTATTGAAAAATGATGCACAGGCATCAAGGTTATTCCTAGCAGAATTTTACAGTGACTAAAGTCTATTCAGGATGACTGGAGGAGCTTCCTTCTTCTCTACATCTTCATCTCTCATATCCATCTATCGTAAAATATTCCATCTTATGCTGCAAAGATTGTTGTTGTCTTATATCCCCCCGGGACGAAGAGGACTTACAGATGTAGGATCATAATTTGTGCCAGTTTGCTACAGCAGGAAAATAATACAGCAGCAACAGGACATTTGAATTATTATGTGGATTATAAATAATGGACATTTTTGTAGGGGTTGATACATTTTTCATTAGGGCATCTCAAGTCTGAAATTCTTGTACTGCTTGAGTTCCTGCACCTCATTGACTATTAGCTTTAAGTATTGTGGAGTCGCTGCACCTAAATATAAACAGTACCGGCACTCAAAATGAGTACCAACACGTATTTTAGTCCAAGTCAAGCACTGTATACATACAGTATTATGCAGCATATCCCAATACATGAACGGAAGCTCATCTCTGCTGTTTATTTGAATCCCTCTGACGTCACGGGCAGGAGAGTCTGTCTCACTGGGATTGATTGCTATAGACACAGTGACAAAGGGACAAAGGGACCTCTATAAAAACACACCACTTTAACACTCACCCTGTGTGAATGACAGGTCATCATGGTTCATCCACTCTTCAGAAAGAAACTCTAGGTTGTGAAGTGACTATAGTTAACATCAGAGCTTTAAAATTCAACAGCAGTCTCTCAGAATTTTTTTTCAGGAATGTTATAGTGGTGGAACTGTACAAATAGACACTGTGTGTGTGTGTGTGTGTGTGTGTGTGTGTTACTTCCTTCTCCAGAGGGTAGCAGACAAGTCCTCCTTTCCTCCTCCTCTACTAAACTGCAGACCCAGCTAGCACAGAACGTTCCTGTAACGTTTCCTAAAGGTTCCTGAAAAAAATATATTTCACAGAACATTCTGGGAACGTTGTGGGAAAGTTATTTTTCTAAGAAACAAAGGAGAACCTTTAGGGAACGTTGCTATTTTTGTAAGGTAGAAAAAACATTGTTCTAAGAATGTTCAAATAACCTCATAAAATGTTTTTTTTTTGGGGGGGGGGGGTGAATTACACCTTTTACATAACGTTCCCCAGTGGTTCCCATTTGGTTGTTCTGGGAACGTTGCATATCTAAGGGTCATATTGGATCAATCTGCTGAAGGAGATAAATTGTGTGTGGAGGTGAGTGCACATCATTTTGTAAATACTTAAACTAGTAGTTTATCTCCCCAAATAGGAGAAACGTGGAAATGGTTATGAGGGAATATGAATGTATATGCATTTCACAGAACTTTTGGTAAGAACTTGAGAAAATTTAGAGTGACGAGAGTGACGATAAATTAGATGTGGTGGCAGGTGCAGGGATGACTGTTGAGGAGAAGCTGAGTGTAGATGGAAGCAGTGTGGCGAGGACGGTTGGCCTCAAGTGCAAAAAAGAGGTATTTATTTTAATTAACCTTTATTTTATCAGGGAGTCACACTGAGAACAAGGTCTCTTTTATAGATGAGCCCTGAATTAGATAAATTACACACATCAATATAAATACAAAATGCAAGCAGAAAGAAAGAAAAACAGTCATAAACAACAAACACATTGACCAGTAATAAGGTCCTCAATCAGCTTTCTGAATTGCCCCAGAGGCACAAAAACATCACATTTCATAATTATTTGAAGATTGTTCCACAAATAAGGTGCAAGAAAACTAAAAGCTGACTTACCTAACTCAGGAGAGACCAAAGGAATTTCCTGAGTTCTCCATCCCTGAGACCAGGGGTTGTAACTCCTATGTCTAAAGTTTAGTCATGACGTTTGGTACAGTGGGACTTTTTGTATTAGGGCTTTATAAATGAAAACATTGCAATGTATCAACCTACGTGACATCAAAAAGGACCAACCAACTTTCTGGTAGAGAATGCAGTGATGAGTACTAAAATTGTTACCTGTAATAAAGCACAGTGCGCTATGATACACTGCATCTATAAGCTTTAATGAAGTAGCAGCTGCATTCATATAGATGATGTCGCCATAGTCTAAGACCGATATCAACGTCGACTGAATAAACTGCTTTCTACTATTTAAAATCGATGGGCAGGACCAATTCTATAGAAGATGCCCATTTTTATTCTCAGCTTCTTAACTCGTCAATATTATTTTTAAAAGACAGCTTGTCATCTATCCAGATACTTGTAAGCAGGCACACGATCAATGCGGACACCATCCAAAGTATATATACTTAAATCAGAGCTATTTTTGTGAGCTCTAGAGAACATATACTTAGTTTTACCTGTATTCAATAGTAATTTCAGGTCAATAAAGTTTCTGTAATACAATGAAGACTGTAGTTCAGATAGAGCCTGGTCAACCGTGGGGGCAATAGCACACACAACACTATCATAAACATACAAGTCGATATTGTTAATGTAATGTAAACAGTAAAATGTACAGGACCCAAAATCGACCCCTGCGGGACACCTTTCGTAATATACGGGAAACCTGATTTAATACCATCAGTAGATACACATTGAGTTCTATCCACCAATTCATTTTTAAACCTGCTACATGCAGCCTGGTCTAGGCCAATTAAGTAAAGCCTCTGAATTAGCAGTGTGTGATCAACAGTATCGAAAGCCTTTGACAGGTCAGTGAAATAAATATGGAGGATACATTTTCTAGAGTCAACTCAGGGTCAGGAGGAATACAGGAGACAGAAATAAATCAGAGTAGAACATGTTATGTGAAAAACCTTGAGGAGAGAAAAGAATGTATCTTCTTAAGTAAACGAGGATTAGTATTTTGCTGTTTCGTATCTCGAATACATTCAATGGGACAATGATCACTGAGATCATATGCAAATACTCCACTAGGCAAATATTTATGGGGGTTATTAGTAAGAATTAAATCAATCAATAAGGAGTTAACAGGGTTTTTCACATTTAGCCGTATGGGTTTTAAGATCAATTGAATCAGATTAAAATCAATCCATATACTCTTAAATTGAGGCCAAGGATAGCCAATCCAGATTCAAATCGCCTAAAATGACCAACTCTGAAGACAGAAAAAGGTGTTGAACACTCAGATATACCACCAATAGCATCCGCCGTGGCAGCAGGGCGGCGGTAAATCCCAGCAACGAATAAATGTGCATTCTGGTTTATGGACACATCTACATCTAGTGATAAAAAAATAATAATATATATTTTTTTTTAAATACAACCAGGAGCTCAAATTTCTTGGGAACTGAAATATTTAAAGATTGGGATGCCATGAAATAGGTTTTACATATATGACCATTCCTCCCCCTTTCTGTAATTTGTCAAATTTTAATAGATTATAATCATTAACTTCAATGCCTTTATCAGAGACAGAACCATTTAAAACCTCTCTGGCGCATGTGGGACGAACTCGTCCCACCTACGTAACAGCCACTGGATATCCAGTGGCGCGATTTTTGAATCGTTAGAAATACTATTACTTCAATTTCTCAAACATATGACTATTTTACAGCTATTTAAAGACAAGAATATCGTTAATCTAACCACACTGTCCGATTTCAAAAAGGCTTTACAACGAAAGCAAAACATTAGATTATGTCAGCAGAGTGCCCAGCCAGAAATAATCAGACACCCATTTTTCAAGCTAGCATATCATGTCACATAAACCCAAACCACAGCTAAATGCAGCACTAACCTTTTATGATCTTCATCAGATGACACACCTAGGACATTGTGTTATACAATACATGCATGTCTGTTCAATCAAGTTCATATTTATATCAAAAAACAGCTTTTTACATTAGCATGTGACGTTCAGAAAAAGCATAACCCCGCAAACTTCCGGGGAATTTACTAACAGTTTGCTAAATTACTCACGATAAACGTTCACAAAAAGCATAACAATTATTTTAAGAATTATAGATACATTACTCCTCTATGCACTCGATATGTCCGATTTTAAAATAGCTTTTCGGATGAAGCACATTTTGCAATAATCTAAGTACATAGCCCGGCATCACAGGGCTAGTTATTTAGACACCCACCCAGGTCAGCCTCCACCAAAATCACATTTCCTATAAGAAAAATGTTCTTACCTTGCTTGTTCTTCGTCAGAATACACTGCCAGGACTTCTACTTCAATAACCAATGTTGGTTTGGTCCCAAATAATCCATCGTTATATCCAAACAGCGACGTTTTGTTCGTGAGTTCTAGACACTATCAGAATGCTACATCACGGTCTCGAGCATGGCGCATTGGCGTGACAAAAAATGTCTAAATATTCCATTACCGTACTTCGAAGCATGTCAACCGCTGTTTAAAACCAATTTTTATGCCATTTATCTCGTAGAAAAGTGATAATATTCCGACCGGGAATATGCATTGAGCCTAAACAGCCGAATAAAATTTCTCCTCAGGAGCGAATCGTGCACGCGCCTCATTCAAAGGTCCTCTGAGCCGCCACTTGCCAAAGGCGATAATGTGTTTCAGCCTGAGGCTGCCTCGTAAACCTTCAGGTATTTCCCGGGTTCTGAGAGCCTATCGGAGCCCTGGGAATTGTCACGTTACAGCTAAGATCCTTACTTTTCAATAAACAGATGCAAGACGCACGACTCCATGTCAGACAGGGTACTTCCTGCTTGAAACCTTGTCAGGTTTTTGCCTGCCATAGGAGTTCTGTTATACTCACAGACACCATTCAAACAGTTTTAGAAAATTCAGAGTGTTTTCTATCCAAACCTGAACAATAATATGCATATTCTAGCTTCTGAGTTGGTGTAGGAGGCAGTTAAAAATGGGCACATATTTTTTCCAAAATTCTCAATACTGCCCCCTAGGCCAAACAGGTTAACCAGGTTTCTGAGAGAACCAGAATGTCAGGACATGAGTCCTGTACCCAAATGTAAATTGTGTCCATCTTTTTAATCATACTTCACACATTTAGGTGCATTAGCCCAAACCCCTATGAGATTGAAAGTCAGAGGGGGTATTCAGCTCATTCCAATCAGAGCTAACAGGCATAGGGTCATCTGCAGCTATTTGTTGAGTGAGCTGAGACTTTTATAAGATCCCTGGCCAACCATGTGAGAGCAGAGCAGACTGAGCATTTGACAGACCTCCCTCAAGTCGCTGGATGTAAGGGCTGGGGCAGGAACTGGGAGAGCAGTTTTGACAGAGCTCAGTCCACCCGGATTTAAGCTCCCGCCAAAGGAGTGGAGCTACTGGGGACCGGAGTTGCTGCCAAAGAAATACGTGTTCCAGTAGCTGGAACCTAACGAGAGTGTGGATGAAGTTCCTGCAGTGAGGACCGCCGAGTTTGGGCCTCGGTCCGAGGTTGTAAAGGCGTGTCTGTGCCAATCAGATTGCAGAACCCGTGTTATAAAACGAATTGATAACTGAAATCATAATTGTGTTAATTGTTCAGATTAATTGTGTAATCCTGGTTGTGTGTGTGTGTTACCGACTTTGTAGCCTTCAGAGAACGTTCACAGAAAATTCCTAACTTTGTAACCTTCAGAGAATGTTCACAGAACGTTCCTAACTTTGTAACCTTCAGAGAACGTTCACAGACTGTTCACCGCTACCTTCATACAACCAAAAGAGTACATTAAGAAAACCATCCATTTGAACCTTTAGGTAACATTGGTAACCTTCAGAGAACATTCCCAGAATCTTCAGAGAACGTTCTGTGAGAGAAAAAATATGTATTTACCTGATTTGTTAAGCATATTAATAGTTAACAATTAATATGCTTAACAATAGTAAAGACATTTATTTAGTGCCAATGCTGTGCTTCTGAGAAAAGATGGTTCATCTCTTCCATGTTCACTCCCCGCAGCTGGTCTAGGCATGTAGTCAAGGACATGGGATCGAGACAAACTTGAGGAATAGACCTGTATTATTTTCAATCACCTTTGCTTCTGAGTAACCTGGTCACACGGCATAAGACAAAGAGCCTCTGAGAAGTGACCACAGCTTGTCAGTCCATCCTGGTCTTTTACTGTCCTCCAAAGGCACAGCTGTGGAGAGATAGAAGAGAACGGAGACTAGCTTGGTAGAGAAAGGAGTAAACGGAACTGCCGTCATCACTATGACCTCACACGCCCGATTCACCAGAAGAAGAAAACAAGGTAGCTTATGATGCCCTGATCTTCCGGGGAGGAGTGGAACCAACCATGACTAAGCAGTTTTGGTGGTTTCTACATAAACCCCTTGCGTTTCTGTACTATTCGAGCACTCAATCGATTCACCCTGTATGTGTGTGTTTTATTGACCTGCTCCCTTGTTAACAATATTTTAATAGTGTTTGATTGCTTGAAGAATTATCCAAGTCTCTCCTAATTCTTTAGAATTTCCACGACATTCTCCAGAACGTTCCCCGCTACTTTCATATAACCTTCAGAGAACGTTCCCAGAATGATCCCCGCTACCTATATACAACCAAAAGGGAATGTTCAAATAACGTTACGAAAACCAACTATTTTAACCTTTGGGGAACATTGGTGCAACGTTCAGGGAACGTTCCCACAACCAAAATGTGTTATCTGGGGAACAACCACAGTGTCTCTGCCTCCAAAAGAAAGTTTCCCTATAAATAAAATCCGATATTACTAACCAGTTCATTGCATCAAGTCAAAGCTACTGTGTGTCAGTACTGATTCAGTAGATAGCTTTAAGATGAATAAAGCCCCATTGAAAGAGCTTGACAGTTCTATGTGCTGAATATTGAGTCTGTTCCAGGACACCAGCTGCATCCCAAATGGCACCCTACATACTACTGTTGAGAATTTAAAATGAATGACCTAGATCAGCAGCACATGTAGTGAATGATCTTGTGATAATATTCCGCATGACAAATCTCCTGTATTCACTATTTGGCATAATGGTTAAGGTGTCCGCTTTACATAATTTAGCAGATGTGCTTATCCAGAGCAACTTACAGTAGTACAGTCATACTTTTTTCACACTGGTCCCCAATGGGAATCAAACCCACAACCCTGGCATTGCAAATGCCATGCTCTACCAACTGAGCCACACAGGCTTGACAATGCAGATTGTCCAGGTAGCCATTTGGTTAGCTGTTCAGGAGTCTTATGACACCGTCTGGAATGCGGTTTTAACCAATCAGCATTCAGGATTAGACCCACCCATTGTATAAAACAACATCATCTCCTCCCTCCTTTTCTGTGTTCCGTACCTACTAAACATGACCCTGGAATGTGGCAGTTAGTGGCCCTCACAAACCACTATGAGGTCAAAGGTCAGAGAGCCAGTTCCCACTTCACAGATGTTGTTATTACCTCCCCACAGCTGGATCTAGTCATGGGCCCGGGAGAGGAAGTCAGGGTGTGACGTGGAAGGTGCTGAGAATAGTGCCTTCAGAAAGACATGCGAGACATTGGAACACCTCCCTTGTCTTTGTGGTTGAATCTGTGTTTGACATTCACTGCTCGACTGAGGGAACTTACAGATATTTGTATGCTGTTGTGCAGAGATAAGGTAGTCATTCAAAAATCATGTTTAACACTATTATTGCACACAGAGTGAGTCCATGCAACTTATTATGTGACTTGTTAAAAGCACATTTTTACTCCTGAACTTATTTAGGCTTTCCATAACAAAGGGGTGAATATTTATTGATTCACATTTCATCTTTCCATTTTTTATTAATTTGTAAGCATTTTTAAAAGCATACTTCCACTTTGACATATGGGGTATTGTGTATAGGCCAGTGACACAAAATATTTAATACATCTAACATTAAAGCTGTAACACAACAAAATGTGGAAAAAGTCAAGGGGTGTGAAATACTTTCTGAAGGCACTGCAGATATTTAACATTCTGGGACCAGATTTACTGCATCAATGTATAATAATATGAACCTGTAGTATATTTCTGTGAGTTTTTAAAGGAAAAGACAACTAAACCATGACAGGGTCTCCTCTATTTGGGTTAAACCATGACAGGGTCTCCTCTATTTGGGTTAAACCATGACATGATCTCCTCTATTTGGGTTAAACCATGACATGATCTCCTCTATTTGGGTTAAACCATGACATGATCTCCTCTATTTGGGTTAAACCATGACATGGTCTCCTCTATTTGGGTTAAACCATGACATGATCTCCTCTATTTGGGTTAAACCATGACATGGTCTCCTCTATTTGGGTTAAACCATGACATGGTCTCCTCTATTTGGGTTAAACCATGATATGGTCTCCTCTATTTGGGTTAAACCATGACATGATCTCCTCATCACTACAGCCTCTGATTTTGCGGACTCACTAAACACAAATGCTTTGTTTGTAAATTAGGCATTAACTCAAAAATCTTAAGGTTAGGCATTTAACTTCGAAGGGTTAAGGTTTGGGATAGGCTTAAAACAAAAATCTCAACAAAAAAAAGTATATTTCTGGATTTGAAATTGCAATTTTTGAAATAAGAGGCAGACGCTTACTCCCATCCCCCATCCCCCATTCCCACAATGCCCTAATAAAACCAAAACCGACTTGAAGGTAACAGTTGCCCCAAGTGGCCAATTTCCATGTTATCTACCGACGTCCTCAAACATGGATGGACGTTGAATTACATTTTTACATTTTAGTCATTTAGCAGACGCTCTTATCCAGAGCGACTTACAGTAGTGAATGCATGCATTACATACATTTTTTTTTTCCTGTGCTGGCCCCTCGTGGGAATCGAACCCACAACCCTGGCGTTGCAAACACCATGCTCTACCAACTGAGCTACAGGGAAGGAATGCTGAGTTGTATCACAGCGGACCTGGCTGGAATGGTGAGTGTGCAAGGGGAGTGTTACTCTGACTACACAGTCATTTACAGGCAGAGATCAGAGGATGAAAGTCTTCTTCTATCTCTACGTAGAGTAAACAATCCTGATAATGCCCTCTGAAGCCTGATAATGCCCTCTGAAGCCTGATAATGCCCTCTGATACCTGATGCTCTGATAATGCGCTCTGATACCTGATGCTCTGATAATGCTCTCTGATACCTGATGCTCTGATAACACTCTCTGATGCCTGATAATGCCCTCTGATGCCTGATAATGCACTCCGATGCCTGGTAATGCACTCCAATGCCTGGTAATGCACTCCGATGCTTGATAATGCACTCCGATGCTTGATAATGCCCTCTGAAGCCTGATAATGCCCTCTGAAGCCTGATAATGCCCTCTGAAGCCTGATAATGCTCTCTGGTGCTTGATCATGCTCTTTGATGCCTGATAATGCTCTCTGATGCCAGATAATGCTCTCTGATGCCTGATAATGCCTCTAATTAATGCCTACTGATGCCTGATAATGCCCCCTGATATCTGATAATGCCCCCTGATGTCTGATAATGCCCTCTGATAATGTTCTCTGATGCCCGATAATGCCCCCTGATGCCTGATAATGCCATCTGATGCCTAATGCCTGATAATGCCCTCTGATAATGCCTTCTGATGCCTGATAATGCCCCTGATATCTGATAATGTCCTCTGGTGCTTGATAATGCCCTCTGAAGCCTGATAATGCCCTCTGAAGCATGATAATGCTCTCTGGTGCTTGATCATGCTCTTTGATGCCTGATAATGCTCTCTGATGCCAGATAATGCTCTCTAATGCCTGATAATGCCCTCTAATTAATGCCTACTGATGCCTGATAATGCCCCCTGATATCTGATAATGCCCCCTGATATCTGATAATGCCCTCTGATGTCTGATAATGTTCTCTGATGCCTGATAATGCCCCCTGATATCTGATAATGCCCCCTGATGTCTGACAATGCCCTCTGATGTCTGATAATGTTCTCTGATGCCCGATAATGCCCCCTGATGCCTGATAATGCCTTCTGATGCCTAATGCCAGATAATGCCTTCTGATAATGCCCTCTGATGCCTGATAATGTCCCCTGCTATCTGATAATGCCCTCTGATGCTTGATAATGCCCTCTGATAATGCCTTCTGATGCCTGATAATGCCCCCTGATATCTGATAATGTCCTCTGATGTCTGATAATGCCCACTGATGCCTGATAATGCCCTTTGATGCCTGATAATGCCCTGATAATGCCACATGATGCCTGATAATGCCCTCTGATGCCTAATGACTGATAATGCCCTCTGATAATGCCTTCTGACACCTGATAATGCCTCCTGATATCTGATAATTCCCCCTGATGTCTGATAATACCCTCTGATGCCTGATAATGCTCTTTGATGTCTGATAATGCTCTCTGATGTCCGTTAATGCCCTCTGATATCTGATAATGCTCTTTGATGCCTGATAATGCTCTCTGATGTCTGATAATGGCCTCTGATGTCTGATAATGGACTCTGATGCCTGATAATACCCTCTGATGCCTAATGCCTGATAATGCGCTCTCTCCCTCTCTGTCTCTCTGGGTCGTGCTGCAGTGGAGGAGTGACTCTTCACGTTGAAGAAAATCAAAGTAGTCTGTATTGGCAGGGTGTGTAAATTCTACACCTGTACCATCCCATCTCATGCTCTCATCTCTTCCACTGTGAGTATTGCTACATATAAGTCCTAGAGTACTAGTCTGATGTCTTTACCAATGAATGTAGCAAATTCAGCTACAGTGTCTTCAGAAAATATTCACACCCCTTTACTTTTCCCACATTTTGTTCTGAATCTAAAATGGATTCAATTGAGATTTTTTGTCACTGGCCGACAAACAATACCCTATAATGTCAAAGTGGAATTATGTATTTTCTTGTTCTGAGCTTCTCTCAGAACAGGTGTGGAATTTACACACCCTGCCGATACTGGCTACTTTTATTTTCTTCAATGTGAAGAGTCACTCCTCCACCGCAACATGACCCAGAGAGACAGAGAGAGAGAGGGAGAAAGAGAGAGATGGAGAGCAAGAGAGAGAGTCTTTTGTTGTTCTGAGAGGGGCAGCAGTCTTGTTGTTCTGAGAGGGGCAGCAGTATTTTGTTGTTCTGAGAGGGGCAGCAGTATTTTGTTGTTCTGAGAGGGGCAGCAGTATTTTGTTGTTCTGAGAGGGGCAGCAGTATTTTGTTGTTCCGAGAGGGGCAGCAGTATTTTGTTGTTCTGAGAGAGGCAGCAGTATTTTGTTGTTCTGAGAGGGGCGGCAGTATTTTGTTATTCTGAGAGGGGCAGCAGTATTTTGTTGTTCTGAGAGGGGCAGCAGTATTTTGTTGTTCCGAGAGGGGCAGCAGTATTTTGTTGTTCTGAGAGGGGCAGCAGTATTTTGTTGTTCTGAGAGGGGCAGCAGTATTTTGTTGTTCCGAGAGGGGCAGCAGTATTTTGTTGTTCTGAGAGGGGCAGCAGTATTTTGTTGTTCCGAGAGGGGCAGCAGTATTTTGTTGTTCTGAGAGGGGCAGCAGTATTTTGTTGTTCTGAGAGGGGCAGCAGTCTTTTGTTGTTCTGAGAGGGGCAGCAGTATTTTGTTGTTCTGAGAGGGGCAGCAGTCTTTTGTTGTTCTGAGAGGGGCAGCAGTATTTTGTTGTTCTGAGAGGGGCAGCAGTCTTTTGCTGTTCTGAGAGGGGCAGCAGTCTTTTGTTGTTCTGAGAGAGGCAGCAGTCTTTTGTTGTTCTGAGAGGGGCAGCAGTCTTGTTGTTCTGAGAGGGGCAGCAGTCTTTTGTTGTTCCGAGAGGGGCAGCAGTATTTTGTTGTTCTGAGAGAGGCAGCAGTATTTTGTTGTTCTGAGCGGGGCAGCAGTCTTTTGTTATTCTGAGAGGGGCAGCAGTCTTTTGTTATTCCGGGAGGGGCAGCAGTATTTTGTTGTTCCGAGAGGGGCAGCAGTATTTTGTTGTTCCGAGAGGGGCAGCAGTATTTTGTTGTTCTGAGAGGGGCAGCAGTATTTTGTTGTTCTGAGAGGGGCAGCAGTATTTTGTTGTTCTGAGAGGGGCAGCAGTCTTTTGTTGTTCCGAGAGGGGCGGCAGTATTTTGTTGTTCTGAGAGGGGCAGCAGTATTTTGTTGTTCTGAGAGGGGCAGCAGTATTTTGTTGTTCTGAGAGGGGCAGCAGTATTTTGTTGTTCTGAGAAGGGCAGCAGTCTTGTTGTTCTGAGAGGGGCAGCAGTCTTTTGTTGTTCTGAGAGGGGCAGCAGTCTTTTGTTGTTCTGAGAGGGGCAGCAGTCTTTTGTTGTTCTGAGAAGGGCAGCAGTCTTGTTGTTCTGAGAGGGGCAGCAGTATTTTGTTGTTCTGAGAGGGGCAGCAGTATTTTGTTGTTCTGAGAGGGGCAGCAGTATTTTGTTGTTCCGAGAGGGGCAGCAGTCTTTTGTTGTTCTGAGCGGGGCAGCAGTATTTTGTTGTTCTGAGAGGGGCAGCAGTCTTTTGTTGTTCTGAGAGGGGCAGCAGTATTTTGTTGTTCTGAGAGGGGCAGCAGTATTTTGTTGTTCTGAGAGGGGCAGCAGTCTTTTGTTATCCCGAGAGAGGCAGCAGTCTTTTGTTGTTCTGAGAGAGGCAGCAGTATTTTGTTGTTCCGAGAGGGGCAGCAGTATTTTGTTGTTCTGAGAGAGGCAGCAGTATTTTGTTGTTCTGAGAGGGGCAGCAGACTTTTGTTGTTCTGAGCGGGGCAGCAGTATTTTGTTGTTCTGAGAGGGGCAGCAGTCTTTTGTTGTTCCGAGAGGGGCAGCAGTATTTTGTTGTTCTGAGAGGGGCGGCAGTCTTTTGTTGTTCTGAGAGGGGCAGCAGTATTTTGTTGTTCTGAGAGGGGCAGCAGTATTTTGTTGTTCTGAGAGGGGCAGCAGTCTTTTGTTGTTCTGAGAGGGGCAGCAGTCTTTTGTTGTTCTGAGAGGGGCAGCAGTATTTTGTTGTTCTGAGAGGGGCAGCAGTATTTTGCTGTTCTGAGAGGGGCAGCAGTCTTTTGTTGTTCTGAGAGAGGCAGCAGTCTTTTGTTGTTCTGAGAGGGGCAGCAGTCTTGTTGTTCTGAGAGGGGCAGCAGTCTTTTGTTGTTCCGAGAGGGGCAGCAGTATTTTGTTGTTCTGAGAGAGGCAGCAGTATTTTGTTGTTCTGAGCGGGGCAGCAGTCTTTTGTTATTCTGAGAGGGGCAGCAGTCTTTTGTTATTCTGAGAGGGGCAGCAGTATTTTGTTGTTCTGAGAGGGGCAGCAGTCTTGTTGTTCTGAGCGGGGCAGCAGTCTTTTGTTGTTCCGAGAGGGGCGGCAGTATTTTGTTGTTCTGAGAGGGGCAGCAGTCTTTTGTTGTTCCGAGAGGGGCAGCAGTATTTTGTTGTTCTGAGAGGGGCAGCAGTATTTTGTTGTTCTGAGAGGGGCAGCAGTATTTTGTTGTTCTGAGAAGGGCAGCAGTCTTGTTGTTCTGAGAGGGGCAGCAGTCTTTTGTTGTTCTGAGAGGGGCAGCAGTCTTTTGTTGTTCTGAGAGGGGCAGCAGTCTTTTGTTGTTCTGAGAAGGGCAGCAGTCTTGTTGTTCTGAGAGGGGCAGCAGTATTTTGTTGTTCTGAGAGGGGCAGCAGTATTTTGTTGTTCTGAGAGGGGCAGCAGTATTTTGTTGTTCCGAGAGGGGCAGCAGTCTTTTGTTGTTCTGAGCGGGGCAGCAGTATTTTGTTGTTCTGAGAGGGGCAGCAGTCTTTTGTTGTTCTGAGAGGGGCAGCAGTATTTTGTTGTTCTGAGAGGGGCAGCAGTATTTTGTTGTTCTGAGAGGGGCAGCAGTCTTTTGTTATCCCGAGAGAGGCAGCAGTCTTTTGTTGTTCTGAGAGAGGCAGCAGTATTTTGTTGTTCCGAGAGGGGCAGCAGTATTTTGTTGTTCTGAGAGAGGCAGCAGACTTTTGTTGTTCTGAGAGGGGCAGCAGTCTTTTGTTGTTCCGAGAGGGGCAGCAGTATTTTGTTGTTCTGAGAGGGGCAGCAGACTTTTGTTGTTCTGAGAGGGGCAGCAGTCTTTTGTTGTTCTGAGAGGGGCAGCAGTCTTTTGTTGTTCTGAGAGGGGCAGCAGTATTTTGTTGTTCAGAGAGGAGAGAGGCAGCAGTCTTTTGTTGTTCTGAGAGAGATAGCAGTGACATAATGACAGCTAGACTCAGATAAGGGACTTCTGACATGGGTACTATTTATACTTATCCACCTCATGTTTATAATGTTAATGCCATTTTCACTGCAACCTAATGAATCAAAGCCTCAAGATTCAACATAGCAGGGATGTCTTAAACTACCCACACGACTCATCACTCACTGCTGGTATGACCACAGAGACGTCAATAAGAAGAAGATTGTTTCTTGCAAAATCATTACAGGCAGGTAAATTGATCTTATGCATTTACACTACTGTGTTCACATCCTTAATATATACCATTTAGAGGACACTATCCAGAGGGACTTACGAATGGGTTGCCCCGGGAATCAAACCCACAATCTTGGCGTTGCAAGCACCACGTTCTACCAACTGAGTCAAACAATACCACATCTATGTGTCTCCTAGCATAACATCCTTCCTGTGTGGTGTGAATTATGGAGAATATCTCTCTTTTCCTCTGAAACCCAGAGGAGAGGGTGTGATACCTTCAGCAGATACAGAACTTAGCTTATTGGTGAGCATTGAGATAAAAATGACTTGGTGGTTAAATTCAGTATCTGGAATGAAAACAGTTTTCTAGAGTACCATGGTGTCCTACCTGGTAACACTCCTGAGGTGGGAAAGAAGAAGGGACGGGATGAGGACAGGGAAGACACGAACTTGAGGTTGGACAGGACAGGAACCTGAGAAAAGACAGGACAGGAACCTGAGAAAAGACAGGACAGGAACCTGAGATTGGACAGAACAGGAACCTGAGGTTGGACAGGACAGGAACCTGAGAAAAGACAGGACAGGAACCTGAGAAAAGACAGGACAGGAACCTGAGATTGGACAGGACAGGAACCTGAGATTGGACAGGACCCTGATGTTGGACAGGACAGGAACCTGAGATTGGACAGGACAGGAACCTGAGATTGGACAGGACAGGAACCTGAGATTGGACAGAACAGGAACCTGATGTTGGCCAGAACAGGAACCTGATGTTGGACAGAACAGGAACCTGAGATTGGACAGGACAGGAACCTGATGTTGGACAGGACAGGAACCTGAGATTGGACAGGACAGGAACCTGAGATTGGACAGGACGGGAACCTGAGATTGGACAGGACAGGAACCTGAGATTAGACAGGACAGGAACCTGAGATTAGACAGGACAGGAACCTGAGATTGGACAGGACAGGAACCTGAGATTAGACAGGACAGGAACCTGATGTTGGCCAGGACAGGAACCTGATGTTGGCCAGGACAGGAACCTGAGATTAGACAGGACAGAAACCTGAGATTAGACAGGACAGGAACCTGAGATTGGACAGGACAGGAACCTGAGATTGGACAGGACAGGACCCTGAGAAAAGACAGGACAGGAACCTGAGATTAGACAGGACAGGAACCTGAGATTGGACAGGACAGGAACCTGAGAAAAGACAGGACAGGCCACTTGTAAAATACACAGGAATGCTTTTTAAAAGATTAAACTGCCAATTATTACAAATATAGCACAAACAGTGTTGTTCCTGGTAGAGAAAAGATCCCTGATAACACTGGAAAGTAATGTAATTGTGTCTGAGTCTGATATTGAACAGTACACCAATGAGATTGGTCTGAGGTTACATGGAGTTCAGGGCTGTCGGCTGTGTATTCCTGTTTTCTCTGTGTGTGTGTGTATATGTGTATGTGTATGTGTATGTGTATGTGTATGTGTGTGTGTGTGTGTGTGTGTGTGTGTGTGTGTGTGTGTGTGTGTGTGTGTGTGTGTGTGTGTGTGTGTGTGTGTGTGTGTGTGTGTGTGTGTGTGTGTGTGTATATGTGTGTATATGTGTGTATATGTGTGTATATGTGTGTGTGTGTGTATATATGTGTATATGTGTGTGTGTGTGTATATGTGTGTATATGTGTGTATATGTGTGTATGTGTGTGTGTGTGTGTGTGTGTGTGTGTGTGTGTGTGTGTGTGTGTGTGTGTGTGTGTGTGTGTGTGTGTGTGTGCGTGTTATAGCAGTGGTTCCCAAACTGTGGGGTGGGCAATTTCTAAATAGGGTAGTGCATCATCAGTTCCTCTTGTCATGTCAGTCATTGTAGACCTTAGAGAGATATTTATAACTTGTCAGAAAGGTCCAGATCAACTAGCCCATGTCAATTAGGTGTTTTTAGACCATAGATATTGTTGTAATTTTTTTGTCACTCAAATCACATTAATACACATTACACATGGCAAAATGTATATAATTTTGCAGGACATATACTTTTAACATGCAAAATTATCTCCACCAACAAGAGTGGTGTAAACTGTTTGTCTCATGAACATTACTTGTCACCATAGAAATAGATCTGGCATGTGCACAGCGGGCGATTGGGATGTTCCCCAATCTGGGAAGGGGGGGCCCTGAGTGACAAAGTTAGGGAACCCCTGTGTTATATAGTATGTGTAATTCAGGGCTGTGTACTCCGGTGTCTACTGATCTGGAATCAGTCTCTGTTGATTACTGGCTCAGTTCAGCAGGAACAGGAGTGGAGCCCAATAATCATAATCATCATCACCACCAACTCACCCACATGGACATGGGTGGTTTAAGCTAAATGTATGTTGTGAATGTATTTGATTTTGGATGTTACTGTTATATTTCACCTTGTGGAGTGTTCCTATGAGTAATGTTGTTGCTGTATCATGATTTCTGTAGAGGTGCATGGCCTGCTGGAAACAGTAATCATAGGAATACAGAGATAGTGTCTGCCTAAAAAGACTGTAGCGACCTTAAAACCTCTTACATCTAGGCGTTCCGCTAGCGGAACCCCGTTCCGCCAGCGGAACCCCTAGCCAACAGCCAATGGGATCGCATGGCGCGAAATACAAAAACCTCAAAAATCCAATAATTTCAATTTTTCAAACATAGGACTATTTCACACCATTTGAAAGATAAACCTCTCCTGAATCCAACCACGTTGTCCGATTACAAAAAGGCTTTACAGCGAAAGCAAAACATTAGATTATGTTAGGAGAGTACATAGACCAAAATAACCACATGGCCATTTTCCAAGCAAGCATATATGTCAATGAAACCCAAAACACAGCTAAATGAAGCACTAACCTTTGATGATCTTCATCAGAAGACACTCCTAGGACATTATGTTATACAATACATGTATGTTTTGTTCAATCAAGTTCATATTTATATCCAAAAACAGCTTTTTACATTGGCGCGTGATGTTCAGAAAATGTATTCCCACCAAAAACTTCAGGTGAATTTACAAAAATACTCATCATAAACGTTGACAAAATACATAACAATTATTTTAAGAATTATAGATACAGAACTCCTTTATGCAATCGCTGTGTCAGATTTTAAAATAGCTTTTCGGTGAAAGCACATTTTTCAATATTCTGAGTACATAGCTTGCCATCACGGCGAGCTATTCAGACACCCGCCAAGTTTGAGGCAAACTAAACTCAGAATTAGTACTAGAAATATTGTATTACCTTTGCTGATCTTCGTCAGAATGCACTCCCAGGACTGCTATTGCCACAAGAAATGTTGTTTTTGTTCGAAATAATCCATAGTTATGTCCAAGTACCTCCGTTTTGTTCGTACGTTCAGGTCACTATCAAAAGTGACCTGAAAGTACGAGCGCATTTTGACACACAAAGTCAAAATGTTCCATTACCGTACTTAGAAGCATGTCAAACGCTGTTTAAAATAAATTTTTATGGTATTTTTAACGTAAAATTGCGATAATATTCCAACCAGACAATAGTGTATTCATTCAAGGAGGAAAAGAAAAAACGGCGTGCTCGCAGGAACGCACATATCCAATCTCTTTGTCCTCAGGCAGACCACTCAGTAACTGAGCTCCTATACTCTGCCCAGAGACAGGAGAAGGCTCAATCCACTTTCTGAAGGCTTTAGACAGCCAATGGAAGACTTAGAAAGTGCAACGTAACAGCACAGATAGTGTAGTTTCGAAAGGGACTAGAAAGAAGAACTACATTTCTCAGATCCTACACTTCCTGGTTGAATTTTTCTCAGGTTTTTGCCTGCCATATGAGTTCTGTTATACTCACAGACACCATTCAAACAATTTTAGAAACAGTGTTTTCTATCCAAATCTAGTAATAATATGCATATTCTCATTTCTGGGCAAGAGTAGTAACCAGTTTAAATCGGGTACGTTTTTTCATCCGGCCGTGAAAATACTGCCCCCTATCCATATCAGGTTAACCTGACATCTAGTGACCTCATCAAGAATTTCAGACCTCTTTGTAACGGTTAAGGTATTGGCTTGACCGTTGTTGGACCCGAGTTTGAATCCCGGTGGGGTTACGCCTGAATTCGCTACATTGGTGTCAGAAGTGCGATGGCGCCCTTGAGGCCATCGTAGAGGCGTGTGAGGACTTGGTATAGAGAAGATCTCCCGAAGGAATTATTATTATTTATTTAACCAGGCAAGTCAGTTAAGAACAAATTCTTATTTACAATGACGGCCTACACCAGCCGAAACCGGGTGACGCTGGGCCAATTGAGCGCCGCCCTATCGGACTCCCAATCACGGCCGGCTGTGATACAGCCTGGAATCAAACTAGGGTGTCTGTAGTGACGCCTCTAGCACTGAGATGCAGTGCCTTAGACCGCTGCGCCACTCAGGAGGAAGGGGGTAATGTAGTGACCTTAACCCAATGCCTAGCGACCTTGTCAAGATGATCAGACCTCTTGGTTTTTATCGGTTAAGTTGTTCAAGTTCCGGTCGGGGCTACTAAAGTGTATCCTTTAATAAACTGCAGTTTAAGGATCAAAGAGGCCCAGCCACAGTACATGTTACACCTGCAAGGAACCTGATCCATCGTCCACAACACAGAGATTAAACTGATTGTTATTTAAAGACTCAACTGAATGACAAGAGACACAATACAATATGGAATTTTATTGACTAGTTTGAGGTAGGCCTCGTCTCCGAGGAATGGTCCTCGTCTCCGAGGAATGGTCCTCGTCTCCTCAGAGCCAAGTGCTGATGACAGGTTGCCTTATACTGTGCAGCTGGCATGGACCCCCCCTCCCCCCCCCCGCTTGGAGAACGGGGTTCGATGACAGGCCTTCTGGTTATTATTCTGGTGGTGGTGGGGAGGTGGAAGGTCCTTGGAAGACTGTTGCTGCAAAACATCAAGTGAGAGACAAGGGGTGAGTTGACATAAATACCTTGATTTACGTCCATTGATTGAAAGAAAGGAAAGTGATTGTTGCACAAGTGGATAGGTTAATCAGCAAGCATTGTGGAATAGTCTTAGTGTGCCCTGCTCATTGGCTGAAGTTAATAGGTCAATGACATTCTGCTCGCTTGCTAATGGTAAAAAGGATGAGAGACGTGATGCTATCCTGATGAGGTAACATTAACACTACCCTATAAATACCTGCTTTGCTGATTGGTTAAAATGGACAACTCCCATATCAATACCTGCTATGCTTATGAGGTACCATTATAAACACTGCTGCGGATACTTGCTATGCTTATGAGTTAACATAAACGCTACCACATAAATCAGTAGCCATCACTAGCCGGCTTCCACCCGGTTACTCAACCCTGCACCTTAGAGGCTGCTGCCCTAAATACATAGACATGGAATCACTGGTCACTTTAATAATGGAACACTAGTCACTTTAATAATGTTTACATACTGCTTTACTCATTTCATATACATGTATATACTGAATTCTATTCTACTGTAATTTAGTCAATGCCCCTCCGACATTGCTCGTCCTAATATTTATATATTTCTTAATTTCATTCTTTTACTTTGAGTATTGTTATGAATTGTTGGATACTACTGCACTGTTGGAGATAGTGAAATGCTTGTGTTCCTACACCCACAATAATATCTGCTAAATGTGTGACCAATAAAATTTGAATATGATAAATATCTGCTACGCTAATGGGGTAATGTTATAAACACTACCCTATAAATACCAGGAATACTGATGAGGTAATGTTATAAACACTACCCTATAAATACCAGGTACACTGATGAGTTAATGTTATAAACACTACCCTATAAATACCAGGAATACTGATGAGGTAATGTTATAGACAGTACCCTATAAATACCAGGAATACTGATGAGGTAATGTTATAGACAGTACCCTATAAATACCAGGAATACTGATGAGGTAATGTTATAAACACTACCCTATAAATACCAGGTACACTGATGAGTTAATGTTATAGACAGTACCCTATAAATACCAGGTACACTGATGAGTTAATGTTATAAACACTACCCTATAAATACCAGGAATACTGATGAGGTAATGTTATAAACACTACCCTATAAATACCAGGTACACTGATAAGTTAATGTTATAGACAGTACCCTATAAATACCAGGTACACTGATGAGTTAATGTTATAGACAGTACCCTATAAATACCAGGAATACTGATGAGTTAATGTTATAGACTGTACCCTATAAATACCAGGTACACTGATGAGGTAATGTTATAGACAGTACCCTATAAATACCAGGTACACTGATGAGTTAATGTTACAGACACTACTATAAGTTGAGAGTGGTGCAGCGGTCTAAAGCACTGCATCTCAGTGCTAGAGGCGTCACTACAGACCCTGGTTCAATTCCAGGCAGTATCACAACCGGCCGTGATTGGGAGTCCCATGGGGCGGCACACAATTGGCCCAGTGTCATCAGGGTTAGGATTTGGCCAGGGTTAGGCCGTCATTGCAAATACGAAGTTGTTCTTAACTGACTTGCCTAGTTAAATAAAGGATTTTAAAAAATATATGTGCTGATGAGATAATGTTATAGACACCACCTTGTAAAATACCTGCTATGCTGATGAGGTAATGTTGATATAGACACTACCTTATAAAATACCTACTGTGCTGATGATATTTTTTAAGTACTGGACAGCTTTGTGACATCAAATGGACTTTGGTGGTCAAGATGTGTTGGTATCTGTACTGACAGGGAGACATAGTGGAGTGGTAACGCGCATGCAAGCAGTTGCTCCCGACTCCACTTGGGTACACTGCAGCTTCCACCGAGAGGCTCTTGCTGCCAAGGGAATGCCTGACAGCTTGAAAGACGTTTTGGACACTACAGTGAAAATGGTTAACTTTGTTAAAACAAGGCCCCTGAACTCTTATATTTTGTGCACTATGCAATGATATGGGCAGCGACCATGTAACGCTTTTACAACATACAGAAGTGTGCTGGTTATCAAGGGGCAAAGTAGTGACACATTTTTTAAAATTGAGAGACGAGCTTAAAGTTTTCTTTACTGACCATCATTTTCACTTCTCTGACCACTTGCATGATGATGAGTTTCTCACACGACTGGCCTATCTGGCTGATGTTTTATCTCTCCTGAATGATCTGAATCTAGGATTACAGGGACTCTCTACGCAACTATATTCAATGTGCAACTATACTCTGTCTGCATTAACAAGAACAACACACAGGTCTTTCCATCATTGTATGATTTGTTGTGTGCAAATGAACTCAAGCTTACGGACAATGTCAAACGTGTTATAGCAAAGCACCTGAGTGAGTTGGGTGTGCAATTATGCAGGTACTTTCCCGAAACGGATGACACAATCAACTGGATTCGTTATCCCTTTCTTGCCCTGCCTCCAGTCCACTTACCGATATCTGAACAAGAGAGCCTCATCGAAATTGCAACAAGTGGTTCTGTGAAAATTGTATTTAATCAGAAGCCACTGCCAGATTTCTGGATAGGGCTGCGCTCAGAATATCCTGCCTTGGCAAATTGCGCTGTTAAGACACCGATGCCCTTTGCAACCACGTGCCTATGTGAGAGTGGATTCTCTGCCCTCACTAGCATGAAAACTAAATACAGGCACAGACTGTGTGTGGAAAATGATTTAAGACTGAGACTCTCTCCAACCCAACATTGCAGAGTTATGAGCATCCTTTCAAGTATACCCTTCTCATTAACCTGTGGTGAGTTACTTACCAATTTCGATGAACAAGTAAGGTTTTATGTAAAATGGTTAAATAAAAAGCAAAATTATTGATTATTATTATATTATAATTTGTGCCCTGGTCCTATAAGAGCTCTTTGTCACTTCCTACGAGCCAGTTTGTGACAAAAACTCACTCATTCTAATGTTTAATAAATGTATCGTATAGTGTGTGTGACAGGCTTACAAAGATGGCAAAAAAACAACATTTGAGAGTGCGCTGACCCTGGAGCTAGAGGGGGTACACAGCTGGAGGTTGAATGTTTGAAGAGGTACGGGACTATAAGAAGTTTGGGAACCACTGCTATAGAGGATAAGTAGCCTCTAATATATATGTAAACAAACCATACATTTCAAAATGTTTGTTTTCTTGGAAAGCTTTGAGTGCTATTATATGATACAATGTCAGTACATGTTGCATTTACAACTTGTCTAAGTCCTATCATCAACTGATTTCAGCCAGTTTGAATAGAATATTGGCATATTGGCAGTTCATTTGAGAATTTTATGGAATCATTCCTCTAAAACTGTCTGGCTAGCTAGCTAGCAAACATACAGTGAAGAGTAATTCTTCAAATTCATTATTTTACACAATATCTTATCACAGCTCTGGGAAACAATGGTTGACCAACTCCCTGATCAAAATGGCTGACCCTTTATCCCATCATAAGAATGTTCATGTCCATTCAATTATTCTAATTCTATGGTCATTTTTGTTTGTTTACTATTCTTGTTGGGTCTTCTGGTCCCCACAAGTATAATAAAACACGTCCACACACACACAAAATGGATCTTGTTTGTAACCATCTAGTCTAGGCCTATGAAAAGGAGACAATACGATGTCCATCTAGCCTGGAGGATCAAATGATTGTCCAAAAACAAAGCTTCAGGTGGCACTGGTTGGCTGTCACTTTGCATTTCACAAATTTCAAAATACAATACCGTTTGGAAAGCACCATCATCAGTCACTACCACACCCACCACCACACACTGCTGAAAAGATAATACTGATCTGTCAGTAGAAGCTAACATTTTTTCTCAACAACTTTTGAGTGATTCTGAACGAACTGCACTTTTTTTCAAAGTACCTTATCTTTACCCCAAAATGAAAACAGGTTTAGACATTTTTGAAAATTAATTAAAAATTTAAAAAAATAGTAATACCTTATTTACAGCCCGCTTGGAGTTTGCCAAAAGGTGCCTAAAGGACTCTTAGACCATGATAAACAAGATTCTCTGGTCTGATGACACCAGGATTGAACTCTTTGGCCTGAATGCCACGAGTCACATCTAAAGGAAACCTGGCACCTTCCCAACGGTGAAGCATGGTGGTGGCAGCATCATGCTGTGGGGATGTTTTTCAGCTGCAGGAACAGGGAGACTAGTCAGGATCGAGGGAAAGATGAACGGAGCAAAGTACAGAGAGACTCTTGATGAAAACTTGCTCCAGGTTGTCCTTCTGGAAGGTTCTCCCATTTCCACAGAGAAAGTCTGGAGCTCTGTCAATGTGACAATCAAGTTCTTGGTCACCTCCCTGACCATGTCCCTTCTCCCCCGATTACTCAGTTTGGCCGGGCGGACAACTCTAGGAAGAGTCTTGGTGGTTTTAAACTTCTTCCATTTCAGAATGATGGAGGCCACTGTGTTCTTGGGGATCTTCAATGCTGCAGACATTTTTTGGTACCCTTCCCCAGATCTGTGGTTTTTGCTCTGACATGCTTTGTCAACTGTGGGACCTTATATAGAGAGGTTTGTGGTTGTCCAAATCATGTCAAATCAATTGAGTTGACCAAAGGTGAACTCCAATCAAGTTGTAGAAACATCTCAAGGATGATAATTGGAAACAGGATGCACCTGAGCTCAATTTCAAGTCTGTCGTAAATGGTCTGAATACTTATGTAAATAAGGTATTTCAGTTTTTCTTTGTAATACAATTGCAAACATTTCTAAAAACCTGTTTTTTCTCACTTTGTCATTATGGGGTATTGTGTGTAGATTGATAAGGATTTTTTGTTGTTATTTAATCCATTTTAGAATAAGGCTGTAACGTAACAAAATGTGGGAAAAGGGAAGGAGTCTGAATACTTTCCGAATGCACTGTATTGCAGCAATTACAAAGAAAAGCTAGTCCCTACCGTACCCAACAAATTACAGCAATAGACTAATGATATTAATTTTACAAAAGGCCTACTTATAACCTCTCTTAAACTAAATACAGAGAACACAGTTAAAAAGACAGATCGAACTTCATTTAGCCAACTCAAATTTCTCAACAGAATTATATAAAACACGTTTTGCATATTTAAATAACTGGTTTAGATTAATAAATAGGTTACAATAATAACAATGATATGCAAAAACAATAAGGGTAAAACAAATGATTATGAATACGAAAATAAATGCATTTCTGAAATTGCATCCTACCTTAATAGCGTGTTGCACACTAGTAGCCCGCATTTGGCCGTTTGTGTGGTATTAAAAAAATACTCTGCTAATGTCTTTTGTCGCGTAAAGGACGTAGAATTGCATGAAATGCGTTCATAGAATCAACCAATAGGTAGCTAGATTTACGTAACAAAAAAAAAACTCGGAGTTTTCAAGTTTCCGAGTTGTCATGAAAGCCGGAGAACGCCCCCGCAAGAAGACGGCGTGTGGACAGCACATATAGGAAGTTACAATTCGACAAGGACGAGAACAACTTGTCTACAAGATTTTCGATGACCATTCAAATTGCATTCAATTTCAAGTATCGAGTTGCTGCCAACTAACTCTAAATTATTGTTGCTTTTATGTTCATATTTTACATGATTTTTAACTTTTCAGTTGCGTATGTGAATATTTTTGTATTTTTATCACGTTGTTTTGGAATCCTGGTGGAAAAGAAGCCTTCCTTGTTGTCAACTATAGAGCGGTAGAGCATTGAAATGACCGGACCGTAATGTCAGGTGAGAAATAACATTTGATTAGTATTAATCTTATCACAGGTGTTGAATGTGCTTGTCTCTGGTTGACATATTATGTAGGGAATGGGAATTAGGGAAATCGTTTGAAAGTTCTGTGAGAATACTAAAGTTTATTGTGTTGTGGACGTGAAACAGAAACATTTGGCATTTTTCCCCTGTTCTGGTGTGTCCAGTTTTTTTATTTACAGGCTGAGACAAGACTAGTACTCACTCGCTTCTCTTGAGAACTGGGTTAATTTGTAACTGGGTGTCACCTTTCCCTTTCTTTTCTCTAGACACATTATCCTGTTAAATCTCTGCACTTTATAAAACCCTGAATAGAGTTAGAAAATGTGTAGCAATAATATGTATATGTCAGCAGAAATAGAATAAAAAGTAATATTCACATTCCCCTTTTTATGTTATTATTTTGTGTTTTGTAAAAGCTACGATTGTATAAAGTGTAATGCCACTTGCACTGTAATGTTTATCTCTGTCTGTCTGTGTCTCTCTTTCCCGTTTTCCCCTCATTCATCTCTCTTGCTCTCTCCTGTCCAGTGGTTGCATGCTGATTGGAGGAGGGCAGTGCCAGTGTCAGCCAGCAGGAAGAGTGTGTCTGACGGTGTGACGAGAACAACCAGCTTGGACATGGATCAATTACAGCAACGGCAGACCGTCATCCTCCAGATCTACCCGCGTCTGCCCCAGGACGTAGCTGCATGTTGTACCCTCCAGGTCAGCCCTCGGACCACGGCCTCTACGGTTATCCAGAACGCAGGGGCCACACTGGGTCTGGACATGACCCGGCACTACGCCCTCTTGGAGGTCAGGCAGGATGGAGGGGCTGAGAGGATGCTAGGGGACTCTGAGATGCCCGTGGAGAGGGTGTTGCTGTGGCCCCCAGGGGCCCGGAACCAGCATCCCAAGGAGGAGGGGTACTACTTCATCCTGCAAGCCCAAGGAAGTGGAGGGGATCTGTGGTCAGGGACTGGTGGTAGTGAGGTACCTTCACCGGAGGAATATGATGACCTTTGCAGCCTCTCCACCCTGACCGAGGACACTATCCTGGCCGCGTTGCGCCAGCGCTTCTACAAACACAACATCTACACGTACGCAAGCGGCATCCTGGTCGCCATTAACCCCTTCAAGTTCCTACCCATCTATAACCCGAAGTATGTCAAAATGTACAACAACCAGCCACTGGGAAAACTGAGCCCTCACATCTTTGCGGTGGCGGACGTGGTGTTCCACACCATGCTGAAGAAGCAGGAGAACCAGTGTGTGGTGATATCAGGGGAGAGCGGATCAGGGAAAACCCAGAGCGCCAATTTCCTGATTCACTGTCTGACGGCGTTGAGCCAGAAGGGTTACAGCAGTGGGGTGGAGAGGACCATATTAGGAGCAGGGCCTGTCCTGGAGGTAAGGTGTGTGTGTGTGTGTGTGTGTGTGTGTGTGTGTGTGTGTGTGTGTGTGTGTGTGTGTGTGTGTGTGTGTGTGTGTGTGTGTGTGAGAAATAACAGTGTAACTGACAGTTACGGATGAAGATCATCACGAAAATAAAATAACTGTCAAAAGCCGTTTAAATAGGCCTAGCCTACATTCATTTTTTAAGGATAAAAAAAATACATAATTTTTTACTTTGTTTTCATGTAGATAATCCTTACCTAATAGCGGGAGTGTTTACTAATGATTATACGCTGTTGTTTTGCTCACTTATACACTGCTTAGTCTGTCAAACATTCTACATCTCCTCCTCTTTCCAACTGGCCTTTGATGCAGAAGCAGTTAATATGCTCGATGCGCGGGGGAGTAGACCGCTATAGGCTACGGCACTAAAGAAAAAAAATTAATATTGTTTGATGTGTGGACTTTTTGTTGTTGTTGTTGCTTTAATCTCTTCGCCTCACTTCCTGTTGTGCTGCTGGTGCCTCCTGGAAAGACTGAATATTATCTCTAGTAGCCATGTTAGAGCGGTTGTCATGGTTTCTGTGTTCGTTTTTTTTTACGAGGAGATAGTAAGTCTAACACACTATCTTTTTATAGTTTCTTTATAAAGATACACTTTATAGTTTCATAATGCTCGATGACCGCATCTATAAGGTGCTATGAATGTTAATAAAGCAGTATAAGACTTCATAATGAGAAGTGTAACTGATCTAGACTCCAGAGAAGAGACTCTGGCCAGACCTGCAGTAGTTTGAGATTTATCTTTGGGTGAAAGACTTCAGATGAGAACTCAGCTGCTATGTGGTAAACCAGGCAACTCTAGAGCAGGCAGTAAGCCATATACACACATGAACCAAGAGCTACTGTTTGCACCCAAAAGTGTGGCCTCGGATTTATTTATTTACAGCTGGATGTGTCAATGAAAAGCTAGACAAACACTGACTGTCTTTCAAACGGCACCGTATTCCCTATATAGTGCACTACTTTTGACCAGAGCCCTATGGTCCCAAAGGGCTCTGGTCAAAAGTAGTGCACTAAATAGAGTGCCGTTTGAGACTGTGTTTTCTATACAGCTGTCAGGGTTAGGAAGAAAAACATTCTCTGCCAAAGCTGCATTCCATCTGGTGTGAGGGAATACCTAGTGCAAAGGCCTGTGTCCTACCCCACCCCTTTCCAAGAAGCACTCTGTTCCCGCCTTTACCCAAGGTGCATTGTGATCCCTAGATTCTTTCTTTTATCTCTGTGAACAGGTCCAACAGGTTTCTCTCAGGTGTTTTTCATGTTTCTTACCCAAACAACAGTCCTCTGTTTCTCTCTCTCTCTCTCTCTCTCTCTCTCTC
>NW_021822152.1:0-37526 GCF_901001165.1 Salmo trutta | reverse complement strand
CGAAGAGAGGAGAGAGAGAGGATGAGAGTGGATGGAGAGAGAGGAGGAGAGAGATGAGAGAGAGAGAGAGAGAGAGAGAGAGAGAGAGAGAGAGAGAGAGAGAGAGAGAGAGCATGCAAGGGGGCCAGGACCGATTTTTGGGAACGCTGCTGTGTTACAAACAAACCACAGCAAAGACAGGAATGTGATTATAATGACTGCTTTTTGGCCTTAAATAATATACCTGTTTTTCCTAACATATCATAGGTGAATTGTTATGTTTTGAGTGCTATTCTTGATATCTTCTCATCTCTCTCTCTCTCTTCCATAGAGAGAATAGGGAGCACCCTCATCACTGCTGCCTCCTGGTCAGGAGAGTGAACTACAAAGCAGAAAAGTCCCCAAAGAGCTTCACAGAGGATAGATATTTCTCTGATTTACAATACAAAATTCAGTACCAGTTGTGACGACCCTCCCACTCTGTCTGCCGTATTCTCTCTCTTGTTCTTGTTTCTTTATTAGGAGGCCGGTGGGCGGAGTTGGAAGGGTCGTCAGATAAATGGGAAACACCTGGGCTCAGGTGTTTCCCAGGATAAATGGACCTCTTCCCCATTCATTGAGGAGACTCTCTCCACACAGACACCTTGTTGATTTTGGTTGTGTAGTTTTGTGGTTTTTTTTGGTTATTTGCTTTAGCACCTTTCAACACTCTGCATTATTACATTCAAGTATGCAACACACTCACTTACACTACTGATTACTGATTACACATGCCATTGTTACCTTCTTAGTTGCTTTATTTAATAAATATATATTTTTGATACACCTTGTCTCCACGTTGTCTCCCTTTTGTTGCGAACCCTGAGCCGGTTCGTAACAAGTGGGGGCTCATCCGGGATCTTGAACTTGTGTTTGGGAGAAAACGTGGAGGTATGTTAACTTGAGGTGTTTTGTTTGTTAGTTTGAGTTTGGTGCTCAGTACTGGTTGTCTTTGGTTGTTTTGTTTGTGTGCTGTGTTGGAGAGAGTACATTGGTTAGTTTCCAGGCCTCTGCCCAGCCTGGAAACACTTGTTGTACTCGCTGTTGGAACATTGGTCTGAGGTGAGTAGAATCAGCTGTGTACCTCGGTGGGAGATTTGGATAGGGTAGTGAAACTTACTACCTGGAGATATAGTCTTTTTCCCCTGATAGGCTTAGCGACGTGTTTCATGTTGGAATATGTTGGGCATTGTTAATGTTTGTTATTTTTGTGTGGTGTCTGTGGATTGAGCAGTTGTCTCGGGAGCACATCCGTGGCTTGGTGGAATCTACCAGCGTGCTGGGGGGTTACTTCCTCGCCAGCGGGCTACAGTGCATAATTACCCACCGCAAATCTGCATGAAGACTAGGGTTGAGTTATTGTAGGTTTTGGGGAAGCTCCATATCTCATCTCTTTTCTGTGGTACCAGTGTGATTGTTATTTCTCTTGTTGTGGTCTGGTGTGCTCAGAGGGGTTGAGTGAGATTTTTTTTTTTCTCTCTGACTATGGCGTCTAATGTAGACGAGTTCATTCGCTTTCCAAAAGAGGAACTGTTAGACTTATGTACTAAAGAACAGCTGTTGAAGGTTGCTGAACACTACAAAATTGAAATTAGTGATAAACGTCTAAAAAATTCCATTAAGTTAATATTGAAGGCCAATCTGATGGAGAGTGGTATTCTTGACGTTACCACTGGGGCAGTCTCTGCTGAGGACTCGCCGTCTCCCCGATATGTCACAATTACCGCTCCATCGGTTAGTCCTAGTAATCTTCTTTTTGAACAGCAGAAAGAGCTGCTTCTGTTACAGCAAGAGCACGATCGTGTAAAATATGAAAAGGAATTGGAATTTAAACAGGATATGGAGCGTGCAGATCGGTTGAAATATGAAAAGGAATTGGCTGCTGATCAGTTAAAACATGAAAAGGAATTGGCTGCTGATCAGTTAAAATATGAAAAGGAATTGGCTGCTGATCAGTTAAAATATGAAAAGGAATTGGAATTTAAACAGGATATGGAGCGTGCAGATCGGTTAAAACATGAAAAGGAATTGGAATTTAAACAGGATATCGAGCGTGCAGATCGGTTAAAACATGAAAAGGAATTGGAATTTAAACAGGATATCGAGCGTGCTAAAATCAAGCTGCAACAAGAGCGACTAGAGTTGGTTAGGGAAGGAAAGCTCTCAGGAGAGAGTTTGCTCTGGGAAGGTGACCCAGAATTACTTAGGAATCGTTCCTCTTTTGGTCGTGCCCCGGACACATTTGACATTGTTGGGAATTTACGGTTGTTGCCTCAGTTTAATGAAAAGGATCCTGAGACATTCTTTTTGTTGTTTGAGCGTGTTGCTAACGCTAGGAGTTGGCCTGATTCTGATCGCGCTTTGATGTTGCAATGTGTGCTGACTGGTAAAGCGCAGGAAGCATATTCAGCTCTTAGTGTAGCCGACAGTGTCATTTATGATAAGGTTAAAACGGCGGTGTTACAGATTTACGAATTGGTTCCTGAGGCTTACCGCCAACGATTTAGAACTTTAAAAAGGGATGATAAACAAACTCATGTTGAGTTTGTGCGACAATTATCTTCACAGTTTAATCGCTGGTGTTCCGCCTCTGCAGTTATGACTTTCCAAGGGCTGTGTGAGCTGATTATGTTAGAGCAATTTAAGGACACAGTCCCTGATCGTATATTAACGAACGGAAAGTTAAAACTGTCGCTGAAGCTGCGGTTTTGGCAGATGAATATGTTTTGACTCACAAAACTGTTTTTGTAGAGCCCCGTATACGGAGTGAGTGGAGACGTTCGGAGAGATTTGGACCTCGGTCACCGAGATACTCTGGTTCACGGGCAGAGTTTTATTCAACTAGGGTTGAGCCTGACTCCCGTGGTAAAACAGACTTTGGTCAAGAGTGTCACTACTGTCAAAGCTCAGGTCATTGGAAAAACGAATGTCCGGTTCTTAGGTCTAGGGATAAGTTCAGTACAGGTACTTATGTTAAATCTAAGCCTACGGCGTTAGCTGCGCCTGTTCCATATCAGTTCACTCCTGACACATTGTCTCATGCCCAGGGGCAGGTGAAAGTCCATATTGATCCAGACTATTTACCTTTCATTACGGAGGGTTTTGTGTCTCTGTTAGGAAGTAAGAACCTAGTGCCAGTGAAGATCCTAAGAGACACAGGTGCCTCTGAATCATTTGTGTTGGAATCTCTGTTACCCTTCTCTGCTGAGACTGATTCAGGGAATAGCGTGCTAATTAGGGGAATAGGTTTGAACACTCTGTCAGTTCCATTGCATAGATTAATGTTGGATTGTGGACTGGTGAAAGGTGAGGTTGTTGTGGGGGTGCGTCCTTCATTGCCTATTGAGGGTATTGACGTTATTCTTGGGAATAACTTGGCTGGTGAGCGTGTGTGGCCTGCTGTGTCTCCAGCTCTAGTGGTTTCCACTACACCGGTAATTGTAGGGATTCCTGATGAGAGTGCGCAGAGGTTCCCAGAGGTGTTCTCTGCGTGTGCAGTGACGCGTTCTATGATCCATGGCGATCTAGATCCATGGCGATCTAGTTACTGCGTCGGTAAATGAGAATACCACAAAGACGTCTATCACTGTTTTCCCCGTTATTCCGTTAACTGTACCCCGCTCCGATCTAATCGATGCGCAACGGACTGACCCCACATTAGAGAAGTTGCGTGACCAAATTGTGCCTGTGGAACAGTTGGGAGATGTTGCACATGGATATTTTCTCCAAGAGGATGTCCTGATGAGAAAGTGGATGTCTCATGGTAGTTGTTTTCTGGGGGAGGCGATTAGTCAGGTTGTTGTACCAGTTAAGCTTCGTGAGTTGGTTTTGACCACTTCTCACAATGATGTTGCTGGACATATGGGTGTGAGGAAAACCTACAATCGTATATTAAGACATTTCTTTTGGCCTGGATTGAAGAGAGATGTTTCTGAGTTTATCAAAACTTGTCACACCTGTCAATTAACTGGTAAACCTAATCAAGCTATTAAGCCGGTACCACTGTTTCCTATTCCGGTACTCAGCCAACCTTTTGAGTACCTGATTATTGATTGTGTTGGTCCTCTGCCTCGTTCTAAAAAAGGTAGTAATTACTTGTTGACTGTGATGTGTCAGACCACTAGGTTTCCGGCTGCTTATCCTCTCCGGTCTATCACGACTAAGTCTGTGTTAAAAGCTTTGACTCAGTTTTTCTCACTTTTTGGAATCCCTAAGGTCATTCAGAGTGATCAAGGATCAAATTTCACCTCTACTCTCTTTGGTCAGGTTTTACAACAGCTCCATATTAAACACAATTTGTCTAGCGCCTATCATGCGCAAAGTCAGGGAGCACTGGAACGTTTCCATCAAACACTTAAGTCTTTGTTGAGAGCTTATTGTACTGAGATGGATAAGGATTGGGAGGAGGGGTTGCCTTGGTTACTGTTAGCCGCTAGGGAGGTTTCACAGGAGAGCACAGGTTTCAGTCCAAATGACCTTGTGTTTGGACATAGGGTGCGTGGACTTTTATCTGTTCTCCAGGATGATTGGAAGTCTCCCGAGCCTCCTCAGTCCTTGTTATCGTATGTGTGTGATTTCCGGCGACGCTTGTATGCCGCTGGTGAAATGGCGAAAGAAAAGCTATCATCTTCACAGGAAAGGATGAAGGGCATATTTGATCGTCGAACTGAGCCTCGTCACTTTAGTCCAGGTGACCAGGTTCTTGCTCTGCTGCCAATTATTGGTTCTCCTTTTCAAGCCAAGTTTCAAGGTCCATATACAGTGGTGCGCCAGTACACTGAGCAGAATTATCTAGTTGCCACTCCAGAACGGAGAAAAGCACACCAACTGTGCCATGTAAATTTGTTAAAACCCTATTATGCACGTTCAACGGAGACTGAACAGTGGGAGTCTAAAGAGGACGGTAAACCTGTTCTTTTGGCTGATACCGTTACATCCTTTGGTTCTTCTCATGCTAGGTCTGTGCATGATGAGGAAGGTGTTCCTGGTCCCGACGATTGCATATTGCAAGGTAGATTGAAAAATTCAGAGACACTGGATATTTTGGACAACCTTCTTAACCATCTACCTGTTGATGAGCGAAAAGAGATGGTTGATCTGATTCGGAAATTTCCAGAATTGTTTTCTGATATACCAACACGTACCAACTTGATAGAGCATGATATTGACATTGGAGATGCTGACCCTATTCGTCAGCGGTACTATAGAGTTTCTGCAGAGAAACTGCGTTGTCTGGATGCTGAGGTCAGCTATATGCTGGAGAGTAAGATAGCAGAGCCTTCTTTCTCCAGTTGGGCTTCTCCCTGTATATTGGTCAGTAAACCGGATGGAACAAACAGATTTTGTACGGACTACCGTAAGGTAAATGCTGTCACTAAGCCAGATTCATTTCCTCTTCCTCGAATGGAGGACTGCGTAGATAAAGTCGGAGCAGCTAAGTTTGTGAGCAAATTTGACCTGTTAAAGGGCTATTGGCAGGTGCCCCTAACGAGTAGGGCACGTGAAATCTCTGCCTTTATTACACCCTCTGGTCTGTACTCGTATTCGGTTATGAGTTTTGGCCTGCGTAATGCACCTGCCACTTTTCAGCGACTTATGAACAGGGTTGTTGCAGGGCTGGCCGGGTGCGCTGTTTATCTGGACGATGTAGTGATATATGCAGATACCTGGGAGGAACATCTGTCTCGTATTCAAGCCTTGTTTGAGCGGCTGGCTGCAGGTCACCTCACGATCAATTTGGCTAAATGTGAGTTTGCTCAGGCAACTGTTACATACCTTGGAAAGGTGGTTGGGCAGGGTGAAGTGCGTCCGGTTCGGGCTAAAGTGGTAGCTATTGATGCTTTTCCACCACCAACTACAAAAAAGGAACTTATGCGTTTCTTGGGAATGATTGGTTACTACCGTGGATTTTGTAGGAACTTTTCTACTGTGGTCGCTCCCTTGACAGAATTGTTGAAAGCTAAGGCTGTTTACGTATGGTCTTCTCATTGTCAACAGGCTTTTGAAGATGCAAAGAGGTTGCTTACCTCAACTCCGGTGCTGGCTGCTCCTCGTGTGGATTTGTCATTTACCTTGCAGGTGGATGCTAGTCATGTGGGGGCAGGTGCAGTTTTGCTGCAAGCAGATGTGTCTGGGGTTGAGAGGCCTGTTAGTTTCTTTTCCAGGAAATTTGACCGTTGTCAGTTGAACTACTCGGTCATTGAAAAAGAAGCGCTAGCACTCATTTGGGCGCTACAACACTTTGAAGTGTATGTTGGGTCGGGGGTAGTACCTATTGTGGTCTACACCGACCATAACCCTCTCACCTTTTTCAGGTCCATGATGTGTCCCAATCAGAGGATAATGAGATGGTGTTTATTTTTACAATCCTTCCATCTCGATGTGAGGCATATCCGGGGAACTGATAACGTGATTGCTGATGCGCTCTCTCGTGCGCCCTGTTCCTGAACATTTATGTGACTGACCGTTGTTTGGTGTTGTCGTGTTCTGTCGTTCCTGTCTGTTCCCTCCTGGTCTCGTTTTCTTCTTTCCTCTTAAAAGTTGCTTCCTGTACACAAAGGTTGCTGAGGTCTGGGGAGAAGGAGGTTGGCTGGGGCAAGTGGAAGGTGAACATGTAACCTCTTGTAAATTTGGAACGCAGAGGCTGGTACGTTGTTCCGGGGCCCTTGTTGGTCCCCGGTTTTATGGGGGGGGGGTGTGACGACCCTCCCACTCTGTCTGCCGTATTCTCTCTCTTGTTCTTGTTTCTTTATTAGGAGGCCGGTGGGCGGAGTTGGAAGGGTCGTCAGATAAATGGGAAACACCTGGGCTCAGGTGTTTCCCAGGATAAATGGACCTCTTCCCCATTCATTGAGGAGACTCTCTCCACACAGACACCTTGTTGATTTTGGTTGTGTAGTTTTGTGGTTTTTTTGGTTATTTGCTTTAGCACCTTTCAACACTCTGCATTATTACATTCAAGTATGCAACACACTCACTTACACTACTGATTACTGATTACACATGCCATTGTTACCTTCTTAGTTGCTTTATTTAATAAATATATATTTTTGATACACCTTGTCTCCACGTTGTCTCCCTTTTGTTGCGAACCCTGAGCCGGTTCGTAACACAGTCAAAAAGTTTAGACACACCTACTCATTCTAGGATTTTTCTTAATTTGTACTATTTTCTACATTTCTACATTGTAGTGAAGACATCAACACTATGAAATAACACATGGAATCATGTAGTAACAAAAAAAGTGTTAAACAAATCAAAATATGTTTTAGATTTTAAATTCTTCAAAGTAGCCACCCTTTGCCTTGATGACAGGTTTGCACACCCTTTGCATTCTCTCAACCAGCTTCACCTGGAATGCTTTTCCAACAGTCTTGAAGGAGTTCCCACATGCTGAGAACTTGTTGGCTGCTTTTCCTGCACTCTGCGGTCCAACTCATCCCAAACCATCTCAATTGGGTTGAGGTTGGGTGATTGTGGAGGCCAGGTTTTATGATGCAGCACTCCATCACTCTCCTTCTTGGTCAAATAGCCCTTACACAGCCTGGAGGTGTGTTGGGTCATTGTCCTGTTGAAAAACAAATGATAGTCCCTCTAAGCGCAAACCAGATGGGATGGCGTATCGCTGCAGAATGCTGTGGTAGCCATGCTGGTTAAGTGTGTCTTGAATTCTAAATAAATCACAGACAGTGTCACCAGCAAAGCACCCCACACCATCACACGTCCTCCTCCATGCTTCACAGTGGGAACCACACATGCGGAGATCCTCCATTTACCTACTCTGCGTCTCACAAAGACACGGCGGTTGGAACCAAAAATCTCAAATTTGGACTCATCAGACCAAAGGACAGATGATTTCCACCAGTCTAATGTCCATTGCTCATGTTTCTTGGCCCAAGCAAGTCTCTTCTTCTTATTGGTGTCCTTTGGATGTGGTTTCTTTGCAGCAATTCGGCCATGAACGCCTGATTCACGCAGACTCCACTGAACAGTGGATGTTGAGATGTGTCTGTTACTTGATTTCTGTGAAGCATTTATTTGGGCTGAAATCTGAGGTGCAGTTAACTCTAATGAACTTATCCTCTGCAGCAGAGGTAACACTGGGTCTTCCTTTCCTGTGGCGGTCCCCATGAGAGCCAGTTTCATCATAGCGCTTGATGGTTTTTGCGACAGCACTTGAAGAAACTTTCAAAGTTTTTTAAATTTTCCAGATTGACTGACCTTCATGTCTTAAAGTAATAATGGACTGTTGTTTCTCTTTGCTTATTTGAGCTGCTCTTGCCGTAATATGGACTTGGTATTTTACCAAATAGAGCTATCTTCTGTATACCACCCCACCTTGTCACAACACAACTGATTGGCTCAAACGCATTAAGAAGAAATACCACAAATTAACTTTTAACAAGGCACACCTGTTAATTGAAATGTATTCCAGGTGATTACCTCATGAAGCTAGTTGAGAGAATACCAAGAGTCTGCAAAGCTGTCATCAAGGCAAAAGGTGGATACTTTGAAGAATCTGAAATATAAAATATATTTTGAATGGTTTAACACTGTTTTGGTTACTACATGATTCCATATGTGTTATTTCATAATGTTGATGTCTTCATTATTATTCTACTATGTAGAAAATAGTAAAAATAAAGAAAAACCATGGAATGAGTAGGCGTGTCTAAACTTTTGACTGGTACTGTATGTAGACACATTTTAGAATGAACCATTGTCAACAGAAATTCCTGATGACACCAGTGATTGTTCTGCTCAACGTGACCTTAATCAGAGATATTATTTGCAGTAATAATGGTCAGACCCTGTTCAGGTGGTACAGGAGACATCCAAAAGTAAAAATAGAGCAATGATGGAGTGGCTGGGCTGAAACAGGATGAAGACAGTAATAATCAATCACAGTTGGAAGGAGACAGAAGGGGCCAGATATGAATCATCACACACAGATAAGCCTTGTTCAAATTAACATGACTCAGGAGTGACAGAGGATATGGACACATACAGTAATAATCAAGACCAGATGGAGTGGCCTATTTACCTGAGAGGATGGATGAAGGCAGTAATAATCAAGGCCAGATGGAGTGGCCTATTTACCTGAGAGGATGGATGAAGGCAGTAATAATCAAGACCAGATGGAGTGGCCTATTTACCTGAGAGGATGGATGAAGGCAGTAATAATCAAGGCCAGATGGAGTGGCCTATTTACCTGAGAGGATGGATGAAGGCAGTAATAATCAAGGCCAGATGGAGTGGCCTATCTACCTGATAGGATGGATGAAGGCAGTAATAATCAAGGCCAGATCGAGTGGCCTATTTACCTGAGAGGATGGATGAAGGCAGTAATAATCAAGACCAGATGGAGTGGCCTATTTACCTGAGAGGATGGATGAAGGCAGTAATAATCAAGACCAGATGGAGTGGCCTATTTACCTGAGAGGATGGATGAAGGCAGTAATAATCAAGACCAGATGGAGTGGCCTATTTACCTGAGAGGATGGATGAAGGCGGTAATAATCAAGGCCAGATCGAGTGGCCTATTTACCTGAGAGGATGGATGAAGGCAGTAATAATCAAGGCCAGATCGAGTGGCCTATTTACCTGAGAGGATGGATGAAGGCAGTAATAATCAAGGCCAGATGGAGTGGCCTATTTACCTGAGAGGATGGATGAAGGCAGTAATAATCAAGGCCAGATCGAGTGGCCTATTTACCTGAGAGGATGGATGAAGGCAGTAATAATCAAGGCCAGATGGAGTGGCCTATCTACCTGATAGGGTGGATGAAGGCAGTAATAATCAAGGCCAGATGGAGTGGCCTATTTACCTGAGAGGATGGATGAAGGCAGTAATAATCAAGACCAGATGGAGTGGCCTATTTACCTGAGAGGATGGATGAAGGCAGTAATAATCAAGGCCAGATCGAGTGGCCTATTTACCTGAGAGGATGGATGAAGGCAATAATAATCAAGACCAGATGGAGTGGCCTATTTACCTGAGAGGATGGATGAAGGCAGTAATAATCAAGGCCAGATCGAGTGGCCGATTTACCTGAGACGATGGATGAAGGCAGTAATAATCAAGACCAGATGGAGTGGCCTATTTACCTGAGAGGATGGATGAAGGCAGTAATAATCAAGACCAGATGGAGTGGCCTATTTACCTGAGAGGATGGATGAAGGCAGTAATAATCAAGGCCAGATGGAGTGGCCTATCTACCTGATAGGATGGATGAAGGCAGTAATAATCAAGGCCAGATGGAGTGGCCTATTTACCTGAGAGGATGGATGAAGGCAGTAATAATCAAGACCAGATGGAGTGGCCTATTTACCTGAGAGGATGGATGAAGGCAGTAATAATCAAGGCCAGATGGAGTGGCCTATTTACCTGAGAGGATGGATGAAGGCAGTAATAATCAAGGCCAGATCGAGTGGCCTATTTACCTGAGAGGATGGATGAAGGCAGTAATAATCAAGGCCAGATCGAGTGGCCTATTTACCTGAGAGGATGGATGAAGGCAGTAATAATCAAGGCCAGATCGAGTGGCCTATTTACCTGAGAGGATGGATGAAGGCAGTAATAATCAAGGCCAGATGGAGTGGCCTATTTACCTGAGAGGATGGATGAAGGCAGTAATAATCAAGGCCAGATGGAGTGGCCTATCTACCTGAGAGGATGGATGAAGGCAGTAATAATCAAGGCCAGATGGAGTGGCCTATCTACCTGAGAGGATGGATGAAGGCAGTAATAATCAAGGCCAGATCGAGTGGCCTATTTACCTGAGAGGATGGATGAAGGCAGTAATAATCAAGGCCAGATGGAGTGGCCTATCTACCTGAGAGGATGGATGAAGGCAGTAATAATCAAGGCCAGATCGAGTGGCCTATTTACCTGAGAGGATGGATGAAGGCAGTAATAATCAAGACCAGATGGAGTGGCCTATTTACCTGAGAGGATGGATGAAGGCAGTAATAATCAAGGCCAGATCGAGTGGCCTATCTACCTGAGAGGATGGATGAAGGCAGTAATAATCAAGGCCAGATGGAGTGGCCTATTTACCTGAGAGGATGGATGAAGGCAGTAATAATCAAGGCCAGATGGAGTGGCCTATTTACCTGAGAGGATGGATGAAGGCAGTAATAATCAAGGTCAGATGGAGTGGCCTATCTACCTGAGAGGATGAAGAAGATCCCGGAGACGAAGGCCAGGATGGTGCGCTGGGGCCGGATGTGTCCGATGTTACTGATGACAAAGGCTGTGAAGACGAAGAGCAGAGACACCATGGGGAATGGAGTGGCCGTCCGCACCATCTCTACAGGGTCACAGTGTTAGAGGTTAGAGATCATAGCAGAGACACCATGGGGAACGGAGTGGCCGTCCGCACCATCTCTACAGGGTCACAGTGTTAGAGATCATAGCAGAGACACCATGGGGAACGGAGTGGCTGTCTGCACCATCTCTACAGGGTCACAGTGTTAGAGGTTAGAGGTCATAGCAGAGACACCATGGGGAACGGAGTGGCCGTCCGCACCATCTCTACAGGGTCACAGTGTTAGAGGTTAGAGGTCATAGCAGAGACACCATGGGGAACGGAGTGGATGTCTGCACCATCAGGGTCACAGTATTAGAGGTCAAATGTTATGCGCTAACCATAATAGAGAGCAATAGTAATGACGTCTTTTTGTAGGCATCAACTTCACCATGGCTCATTGGCCAAAGCCTATGGGGAAATTAATTGGGGTTTTGGAGGGGTTTTGGATAAACGCCAAAAATAAGGTATGTTGTAAACACAGGCTTAGGGAGACCTTATACGTTTTGTTCTATGAAATAATCTTCATCAGCTAACGTCACTTTTTATGAATTTTTAAGCATTTATGTAATCATAACAAACACATATATTACATAAAGGCTTCATAATAATTAGTACTTGCCATGTTAACTGACTGCTATTATCTCATAGAACAAAATGTATAAGATCTCCTAAGCCTGTGTTAACCCAAGAACTTATATTTTTCTCTGTTTATCCAAAACCCCAATTAATTTCCCCATACGCTTTGGCCAACGAGCCATTCATTTCCCCCATTGGAATGGCTGAACGAACCAGAGGTAACTCATTTCCGTTTTTTAGGGCTACAAGTTGGTGAGCTCTATGCTGAGCGTGCAGTGTAAAGCTGTAAGTGTAGGGTACAGTATACTCACTCAGAATATTAGCAGTATTCTCTGTGGTGATCTCTATCTCTGGCTCAGTGAAATACTCTGACGCCACACATCTCCCATTCTCTGTCCCTGAGAGAGAAGGGAAAGAAAGAGGAGTGTATAAAATTGAGGCTTGAATGAGAAAGAGAGAGGGAGGCAGATACATACATGCAGGGGTGGACTGGGACCAAAAATCTGCCCTACCATTTCTAACACAATGGACCATTTTTTTCTTTGAGGCCCCCACACCGGCCCATTTTGTTATTTGAGGCCCCCATGTTTTGCCAGTCAATTATCATTTTGCACAAAGAAAACAATTTAGGCAAAAAATGGACCAGCCCATCTGGCATTTGCCCGAGAAGCCGGATGGCCAGTCCACCCCTGCATACGTTAATGAAAAAAGAATACAGTATATAACATTGAGATTGTGAAGTTGCACTGATATAAGGTCCGTTTAGCATTTTCCCCTAATGGTTAAGTGTTAATGGAATTTTATATCTTAATGATAATAATTAGCAATCAATAAGCCTTGACTAATCCCCAGGGTTTGTAAGACACTGGGTTAATAATTAGGCAAGGACTCAGCTTTCTGCAAAAGGTCTGTACAGTTTATTCAGAGAACGTTCTGAGGTCCAGACAACAAAGATGTTCATTTTATCCTCTCTCTCCGCTTACGCACACACATCCACACCCAAAAGTAGATAACCTATGCACACGCATACGCACAGACAGTAGGTGAACAGTATCTCTTCCTTGACCTCCTACCACTGTTCCAGCACTGCCTGTCCCTTTCCCCATAGATTAGGAGAACCTTGAAGGCTACTCCCGGTATCTCACACACCCATGTCTAGACTTGATGGGACTCATGTTCAGTACATTGACTTACAGTTTATTATCCATGCTACATAACTACTAATTCATAATGGATTATTGATTCATTTACCTTCATTAGATAATTATCTTATCATTAAGGTTCAGATTTAGAAGGAGTGAACTAATCCTAGATCAACTATGGCTAATTCTACCCGGAGCAGATTGGTCAGGTCACCGCTGCTATTGAGGGTCAGAGGTCATATGTACCAGCCACGAAGCAGACCCTCCAGAGGCCAGAGTGCAGGGCCATCTTGACCTCCATGCTCTGGTTCTGCTGCAGCACGATGCCCTCCTCCATCAGCAGCCAGTAGTCTGTAGACACAGCCACACCCACCAGCAGTAGACCACACGCCCCAAACACCGTGGACAGGATGGTCAGCGCTCTGCTACTGCACGAACTCATCTAGAGACAGAGGGAGAGCGGGAGGAGAGGAGGGAGTGGAGGGAGGGAGAAGGAGAGAGCAAGGATAAGTCAGAGTTATTGCATGAAGTCTTCAGAGAGGAACGACAGAGCAAGCAAAGAAGGAGACAGAGAACTCTTCATTTTAAATCAGACTTTTAGATTAAACTCATTTACAGAGAGAGAGAAAGAGAGAGGGAGGGAGACAGATACCTCGTTCAGAAGTCATGCTGAGAGAAAGCGTTTGTTTCTCTACCACTCTTTGTAATATTAACCACTACACAACATGTCAGGGGCTACAGTAGCTTGAATACTACACCAACACACACACACACTTACAAAAAAAAATCATGAGTCAGATACATGTGGTTTTCGGACACTTGTGAAGTTTCACATGTACATTTTTCAGGTGCTTTTCCCGCATAAAAATAAATATCCCCACGTGATTTTTTTTTAAAACACGTAATTTTTTTTACCACTTCCAGCTACATCAGAGGGCTATTCCAGAAAGATGGTTTAACAAATTCAGCATTTCCTGAACATATCAGATAAGGAAGTCCAGGATTTCTTGGTTCCAGAACCGCTGCTTTTCGTAAGGTATTCGGCTAAGTGAAGCAGATTGGTTGGCCAACTGGCGCGTGCACGCAACATTCAAAAAGGTCCTCATTTCGATGACAGAAAAAATGACAGATATGGAGTCAAAAGACAGAGCCCAATATTTCAAAAGTCTAGAACAAAAAAATTATAAAAAATAACGAATATGTTCAGTTATTTCTCCCAAAAAGTAATACATCTGCCGCCGCCAAAGCCAGAGAGGGAGTCTGACAGAAAATTGCAGACAGTGTTAAATGCGCAAGTTTATTGGCACGGTTCCAATATCTTAGGCCTAGTTTACACATATGGCTGAGTAGTAACAATGCTTTCACTTCATAGAGCACTTTTATTGTAACGCTGGTGATATTACGTGTTAAGGCTATGGCCTAATATGTAAATTGTAGTAACCTATGTCACAATTGCAATGGTAGGCCCATTCCATAGCCTATGTAGGATGAATACTACTGTATTGAATTCATAGAGTGCTTCTCATGACAAAACGGGCAGCAATGTTGTTCAATGTTTAGTTGTAACCCCATGGGAGTCAGATCATCCGACAAAAGAAGGAAAGAAGATCATTGAATTTAATGACTGTGAAAATGATTTGTTTTGGTGAAATTTTAGGCTACAGTGTTCAGTCGCTACCTGTTTGTTTATGCTGTTAAAGTTGTTTCTATTCACGTAGTCTCCTTCATTTGGTCCAGAGGGTGTTTGAATGGGAGATATGTGTCCATCTATAGCACCAATGATGTTCCGAAAATCTACGGGATGAATTAGGCGATGTATTATTTTTATCATGTTGCCTAGGTTTATTAATTTGAGATTAGCAAAGCATTGCTGGCAGTCAACTGATCGCAGCCTACTGTACCTGCGATTCTGTAAAAGTTCTCCTTGATTATATGGACAACTTGATGACCAGGCAATGCAACACAGACAAAAAAAATATATTCAATGAGAGGCAGACTTCTTCCGGCTCTACACACCGTTGCCTTGCCAAATAGTTCAGCATCGACCACATTGTACAGGAAATGTCCAGTAGTTTGTATAGCAGTTAAAGCGAAACCGCGTTGGGTTACATTTGCTATATATGGGTTGAGTAAATTTACCAGATATATGAGTGATTGTGCGGGAAAACGATAACGTTCAAAAATACATTTTTCTGAATGATCTAAAGGATGTATTCGAGGTCCAATAAATCGTTCCCTTTGTAAAGTACGGCGAACAATGCAGGCTCCGATGTCAAGTGGATTTTCCAAGGAGACAGGCCATGGTGAAGAACACGACTCTGATGATAAGGCTCTCTTTTTGGAGGCGGAAATTCAGAGTTTGCACACATTCTGGTTTGACAGATGTCGCTAAATACCCGTCTGGTCTCCCATTTGGGGACAACCAGAAACGAGCCTACTTAGCTTCAGAGGCAAACCAGCAGTGGGTTGCAGGGTACCATGATGCTGGAATGTGCCAAAACTTGAAAAAAGGCAGTGAAAGCAAATGCCAGGGTAAAATAATCAACTATAAAAAACGTGCAAAAAAGAGAGAGGCGTTTTATTTAATTACAGTATCATACAAAATGTTTCACAAAAAATATTTGTTTTGCATCCATTTACAAATTATTTGCTCTTGCGTTGAACAATTATTTCCTTGCAATATATATTTTACTATTAATACATTTGTGTTTATGTTTTGCTTTCAATATCATTATTTTTGTTTGCAATACTAAGAATTTTGTTCTCGACATCAGTTTTTTTAATTGATATTAATGGCACAAAAAAGTAAGTTACTCACTAGAAAATTGCACCGTATGTTGTTTAAAGCGTTAATCCTTAATTTAAACATTAACAAAGTGTGCTCCCCGGCACAGTTTAGGTAAAAAGCTGATGTATGTGGCTGGAGAAACGCAACCACTCTCAAATCCATAGCCTATGCTCTGGACTGACCATCCATGATATCAAAATGATAGTTTTAACCTATATAGTTTTTAATCTATACAGTGTTTGTTTACATTTACTTTGTTTACAAACATTGGAGTAAATGTGGAGTTTTCTTACATGTGAAACTGCAAATTAGATTTTCATTTTCACATGTGGAATTGCAAGTTCAAAAACAATTGTATGTGAAAGTTAGATTTTAAGATTTTTACATGTGATTCCACATGAGAAAGTGAGATTTTCACATGTAAAAGTTTTGTGAGGCACATGTGAAAAGATGGCGTTAACATGTGAACTCTAAATTTAATACATGTGAAAACAGCTATTTCACATGTGAAACTGCAAATTTGACATGTGCTTTTTTGTAGGGCACACAAACATGTCATGTTGTAGCTAAAAATGAGTTATTACACATTCATTTGGGAGCCAATCGAAGAAAAGGTCAAAGGGCAGAGAGATGATGAGGGCCAAGTTAATGATCATTAACAAGCACACACAGGTTCCATTGTGATTCCGACATTAACTTTCCAGGCCTTAGTGCTGGTTGACTGGCCAACACTGCACTGCATATCCTCCCTCCCCAGTCAGCACGCTGGGTGTGTGTGTGTTAATTCACCCTGTGTGTTCATTCATCACCCATTTGCGACACAATCACCTCTTGTACATTGTACACTGCTCTTGTCCATTGTGTCCTCAAATCACCCTGAAGAGTAATTTGGTCAGTGGTCCTCAATGCTGTTTCAGAGTAACTGTCTTCGTCGGAGATGAGCTTCCAGTCTATGCTCAGTTTCTCATTTATCACACTAATGGTTAAGGATAGGATGTGGAGAGGGGAAGCTGATTCTAGACCTGTGGCTATGGGCAGCTTCTACCCAGAGTGACATCAACTGCACTGAGCCCCCATCCCACTGGCAAAGCATGCTGGGAGAGAAGGCATCTCCTATGGATGTGGTTATTGTGCAGTGAATGGAGCGAATGGAGAGGGAAGGAGGGATGAATGGAGAGGGAAGGAGGGTTGAATAGAGAGGGAAGGAGGGATGAATGGAGAGGAAAGGAGGGATGAATGGAGAGGGAAGGAGGGATGAATGGAGAGGGAAGGAGGGATGAATGGAGAGGGAAGGAGGGTTGAATGGAGAGGGAAGGAGGGATGAATGGAGAAGGAAGGAGGGATGAATGGAGAGGGAAGGAGGGATGAATGGAGAGGGAAGGAGGGATGAATGGAGAGGGAAGGAGGGATGAATGGAGAAGGAAGAGTGAATGGAGCCTGGCTTTGTGAGTGAGGGATGGGAGGATTGGAAGGGATGGGGGCAGGCAGGCGGAGAGGGACTTAAAGAGCTGGGAGAAGGGAATTAAGAATAGGGTGGAGAGAGAGACAGATTCAACGGAGGGAAACAGATAAGAAAACAAAGACAGGAAGGAAGACAGACAGACAGAAAGACAGACAGTGAATGGAGGATAACTATGGAAACGGTTAGCAAAACTCTGCATGCATATGTCATTTACATGACTAATTTGCTGTTGTGGATTATTAGGTGATAATTACTTTAGCATAATGATGAAATGGTGTTAGCTCAGAGACTGTCTCCCTCCTAATTGGATATCCTTCTCATTCTCTCCTTCTCTCTCTATTTCCAACATGTCATTGTGTTTCTTCCTTCTTTCTCCTTCTTTCTGTTTCTTTCCTTCTCTTCACGTCTTCCCCTTACTTCTTTCTCCCTCTCATCTTAATTTTCACCCTCTTCCCAATGTTTTCCCCTTCCTCCTCCTTCCCGTTTAATTCCTCAGTGTCCTTCCCTCTCTCCTTCTCTCCTCCACCATTTTCACCCGGTCATGTTTCTCTCCCTGTGTTTTCTCTCCAGTCTGTGTGATGACTCAGCGGAGCCCCCAGAGCTGAATCGAGATGCATGGGTCTGGGGGGGTGACATTGTGTGTGTATGTGTGTGTGGGGTCCAAGGAGAAGAGACATGACAGTACAGAATCTGGGGCTAGATAAGGAGGACCAGTCAGAGACATTCATTCACAGATACAGAGGAGCATAGAACTGACTAAAGACAGAGATATGGAAAGAAGAGGAGGGGGAATAGCTAGAAGAGAGACAGAGAGGAGAGGAAAAGGAGAGATATGATGAGAGAGGATAGGAGGAGTGACTAGAAGAGAGACAGAGAGGATAAGAGGAGTGACTAGAAGAGAGACAGAGAGAAGGGGTGACTAGAAGAGAGACAGAGAGGAGGAGAGGAGGAGAGATATGATGAGAGAGGATAGGAGGAGTGACTAGAAGAGAGACAGAGAGGAGAAGTGACTAGAAAAGAGACAGAGAGGAGAGGAGGAGTGACTAGAAGAGAGACAGAGAGGAGAGGAGGAGTGACTAGAAGAGAGACAGAGAGGAGAGGAGGAGTGACTAGAAGAGAGACAGAGAGGAGAGGAGGAGTGACTAGAAGAGAGACAGAGAGAAGGGGTGACTAGAAGAGAGACAGAGAGGAGAGGAGGAGTGACTAGAAGAGAGACAGAGAGGAGGAGAGGAGGAGAGATATGATGAGAGAGGATAGGAGGAGTAACTAGAAGAGAGACAGAGAGGAGGAGGAGTGACTAGAAGAGAGACAGAGAGGAGAGGAGGAGTGACTAGAAGAGAGACAGAGAGGAGAGGAGGAGAGATATGATGAGAGAGGATAGGAGGAGTGACTAGAAGAGAGACAGAGAGGAGGAGGAGTGACTAGAAGAGAGACACAGAGAGGAGGAGTGACTAGAAGAGAGACAGAGAGGAGGAGGAGTGACTAGAAGAGAGACCGAAAGGAGAAGAGGAGGAGAGATATGATGAGAGAGGATAGGAGGAGTAACTAGAAGAGAGACAGAGAGGAGAGGAGGAGTGACTAGAAGAGAGACAGAGAGGAGAGGAGTGACTAGAAGAGAGACAGAGAGGAGGAGGAGTGACTAGAAGAGAGACCGAAAGGAGAAGAGGAGGAGAGATATGATGAGAGAGGATAGGAGGAGTAACTAGAAGAGAGACAGAGAGGAGAGGAGGAGTGACCAGAAGAGAGACAGAGAGGAGAGGAGGAGTGACTAGAAGAGAGACAGAGAGGAGGAGTGACTAGAAGAGAGACAGAGAGGAGAGGAGTGACTAGAAGAGAGACAGAGAGGAGAGGAGGAGTGACCAGAAGAGAGACAGAGAGGAGAGGAGGAGTGACTAGAAGAGAGACAGAGAGGAGAGGAGGAGTGACTAGAAGAGAGACAGAGAGGAGAGGAGTGACTAGAAGAGAGACAGAGAAGATAAGAGGAGTGACTAGAAGAGAGACAGAGAGAAGGGGTGACTAGAAGAGAGACAGAGAGGAGGAGAGGAGGAGAGATATGATGAGAGAGGATAGGAGGAGTGACTAGAAGAGAGACAGAGAGGAGAGGAGTGACTAGAAGAGAGACAGAGAGGATAAGAGGAGTGACTAGAAGAGAGACAGAGAGGAGAGGAGGAATGACTAGAAGAGAGACAGAGAGAAGGGGTGCCTAGAAGAGAGACAGAGAGGAGGAGAGGAGGAGAGATATGATGAGAGAGGATAGGAGGAGTGACTAGAAGAGAGACAGAGAGGAGAGGAGGAGTGACCAGAAGAGAGACAGAGAGGAGAGGAGGAGTGACTAGAAGAGAGACAGAGAGGAGAGGAGGAGTGACTAGAAGAGAGACAGAGAGGAGAGGAGGAGTGACTAGAAGAGAGACAGAGAGAAGGGGTGACTAGAAGAGAGACAGAGAGGAGAGGAGGAGTGACTAGAAGAGAGACAGAGAGGAGGAGAGGAGGAGAGATATGATGAGAGAGGATAGGAGGAGTGACTAGAAGAGAGACAGAGAGGATAAGAGGAGTGACTAGAAGAGAGACAGAGAGGAGAGGAGGAGTGACTAGAAGAGAGACAAAGAGGAGAGGAGGAGTGACTAGAAGAGAGACAGAGAGGAGGAGGAGTGACTAGAAGAGAGACCGAAAGGAGAAGAGGAGGAGAGATATGATGAGAGAGGATAGGAGGAGTAACTAGAAGAGAGACAGAGAGGAGGAGGAGTGACTAGAAGAGAGACACAGAGAGGAGGAGTGACTAGAAGAGAGACAAAGAGGAGAGGAGGAGTGACTAGAAGAGAGACAGAGAGGAGGAGTGACTAGAAGAGAGACAGAGAGGAGAGGAGGAGTGACTAGAAGAGAGACAGAGAGGAGAGGAGGAGTGACTAGAAGAGAGACAGACAGGAGAGGAGGAGTGACTAGAAAAGAGACAAAGAGGAGAGACTAGAAGAGAGACAGAGAGGAGAGGAGGAGTGACTAGAAACGAGACAAAGAGGAGAGGAGGGGTGACTAGAAGAGAGACAGAGAGGAGAGGAGGAGTGACTAGAAGAGAGACAGACAGGAGAGGAGGAGTGACTAGAAAAGAGACAAAGAGGAGAGACTAGAAGAGAGACAGAGAGGAGAGGAGGAGTGACTAGAAGAGAGACAGAGAGGAGAGGAGTGACTAGAAAAGAGACATACAGGAGAGGAGGAGTGACTAGAAGAGAGACAGAGAGGAGAGGAGGAGTGACTAGAAGAGAGACAGAGTGGAGAGGAGGAGTGACTAGAAGAGAGACAGAGAGGAGAGGAGGAGTGACTAGAAGAGAGACAGAGTGGAGAGGAGGAGTGACTAGAAGAGAGACAGAGAGGATAGGAGGAGTGACTAGAAGAGAGACAGAGAGGAGAGGAGGAGTGACTAGAAGAGAGACAGAGTGGAGAGGAGGAGTGACTAGAAGAGAGACAGAGAGGAGAGGAGGAGTGACTAGAAGAGAGACATAGAGGAGAGGAGGAGTGACTAGAAGAGAGACAGAGAGGAGAGGAGTGACTAGAAAAGAGACATACAGGAGAGGAGGAGGAGAGGTCCAAAAAAAGTAAGGGAGTAATCAAGACAATCAAGTCAGATATGAAGAATGAATGGAAGAAATACATAAGGAGTGGTCAGTGAAGAGTCAGCCCAACCCTGCAGTATTTCTAAAAGCTGTCCCCTCCCTGCTGCCCTCACTCACTGACATTTACATTTCAGTCATTTAGCAGAAACTATTTTCCCTCACTCCCCCTCACTGATGTGATAGGCCTGGATAGGTAGAAGCTGCAGTTGAAGTCGGAAGTTTATATACACCTTGGCCAAATACGTTTAAAGTCAGTTTTTCACAATTCCTGACATTTAATCCTAGTAAAAATTCCCTGTCTTAGGTCAGTTAGGATCACCACTTTATTTTAAGAATGTGAAATGTCAGAATAATAGTAGAGAGAATTGTTTACTTCAGCTTTAATTTCTTTCATCACATTCCCAGTGGGTCAGAAGTTTACATACACTCAATTCGTATTTCGTAGCATTGCCTTTAAATTGTTTAACTTGGGTCAAACGTTTCGGTAGCCTTCCACAAGCTTCCCACAATAAGTTGGGTGAATTTTGGCCCATTCCTCCTGACAGAGCTGGTGTAACTGAGTCAGGTTGGTAAGCCTCCTTGCTCGCACACGCCTTTTCAGTTCTGCCCACACATTTTCCATAGAATTGAGGTCAAGGCTTTGTGATGGCCACTCTAATACCTTGGCTTTTTTGTCCTTAAGCCATTTTGCCACAACTTTGGAAGTATGCTTGGGGTCATTGTCCATTTGGAAGACCCATTTGCGACCAAGCTTTAACTTCCTGACTGATGTCTTGAGATGTTGCTTCAATATATCCATATCATTTTCCTACCTCATGATGCTATCTATTTTGTGAAGTGCACCAGTCCCTCCTGCAGCAAAGCACCACCACAACATGATGCTGCCACCCGCGTGCTTTACGGTTGGGATGGTGTTCTTCGACTTGCAAGCCTCCCCCTTTTTCCTCCAAACATAACGATGGTCATTATGGCCAAACAGTTCTATTTTTGATTCATCAGACCAGAGGACATTTCTCCAAAAAGTATGATGTTAGTCCCCGTGTGCAGTTGCAAAACGTAGTGTGGTGGATGAATCAGAATTAGTTGGGTAACATAGATAATTAAGATGTTTTATTTGTATAATATGCTTATGTGAGATACTTGTCATTAGAAAGTGTCCTTTGGACTCTGGTGTGTTTCAGTTGCACGTTTTCCTTAGCTGGGGCTCAGTGACTTGGGGCCCAGAGAGGGGAGAGGTCAGACTTGTCTTTTATATGGGAATGTGTCTTTACCTATTCTTAAACCATGTGAAGGGATGGCGTGATTAATGGGGAACCAATGACTTGTCTCCACAATGTCTGTGAGCAAGTCACTCCCTCCTTTTCTTTATTGTGGGGAGGTTTATGGTAGTGTATTGGGACCATTGTATGTCCTCTCTTAGAGATCTCGCACTTATCCTGTGATAGTATATGGCATAGAGGTTCACTCCCCCCAGTGAGCTTGTCCAGGAGTGGGGTCAAGAGGGGGTTTGCTTGAGATGGGAGTATCTAGAGTTGACAATTGATATATGCCATTGGATGAAATGGTGTTTTGGTTCTATGAAGTACCAGGGACGAGATTAGAACCTCGTCATTAGGGATCAAACTGAACGATCATTTATAGCGAATGCTATCTGGCTGTAAATACTCTTCTCTAAAGTAAACAGTCTTTCTTTGTGAACCGTTCCTAACTATCTGTGGTTTGTCATGTCAAAAGGGGGTGGATATTTGCTATAAAATATCTCAGTAGCCATTGTGTTGAAACCTTCCTGGTTCATTCGAGAGAGTGCATTATTGAAGGTCAAGTGCTTTTGCAAAAGTATCTTAATTATTAAAGATGGAGTTAACTCGGATTGGTGTGTTTGTAACTCTCCTCATTTGGTAATGCAGAAATTAGCCACCACATTAGTCTGGCTTTTCTATGGCGGTTTTGGAGCAGTGGCTTCTTCCAGCACTCTCATTGCATGTCGATATACTGTGGATGTACTGTGGATATAGATACTTTTGCACCTGTTTCCTCCAGCACCTTCACAAGGCCTTTTGCTGTTGTTCTGGGATTGATTTGCACTTTTCGCACCACAGTATGTTCATCTCTAGGAGACAGAACGCGTCTCCTTCCTGAGCGGTATGACGACTGCGTGGTCCCAGGGTGTTTATACTTGCATATTATTGTTTGTACAGATGAACATGGTACCTTCAGGCGTTTGGAAATTTCTCCCAAGGATGAACCAGACTTGTGGAGGTCTACAATTGTTTTTCTGAGGTCTTGGCTGACTTCTTTTGATTTTCCCATGATGTCAAGCAAAGAGGCACTGAGTTTGAAGGTAGGCCTTGAAATACATCCAGAGGTACACCTCCAATTGACTCAAATTATGTCAATTAGCCTATCAGAAGCTTCTGAAGCCATGACATAATTTTCTGGAATTTTCCAAGCTGTTTAAATGCAGTCAATTTCGTGTATGTAAACTTCTGACCCACTGGAATTGTGATACAGTGAATTATAAGTGAAATAATCTGTCTGTAAAAAATTGTTGGAAAAATTACTTGTGTCATGCACAAAGTAGATGTCCTAACCGACTTGCCAAAACTATAGTTTGTTAACAAGAAATTTGTAGAGTGGTTGAAAAACGAGTTTTAGTGACTTCAACCTAAGTGTATGTAAACTTCCCACTTCAACTGTATATGGTGGAAACTATTACTTACTGTGAACCAGACGCCTCCGATTCACAGACGGGATAACTTTATGGAAATTATCATATCCAAAAATAGAGGCGATAGGACTCATCTAAACTTAGCAGTCCCATGTCCTCTCTGCCAGTCAGCGCCAGATGTTAGCGTGACACTCCAGAAGTGCCAGTTGACTTCAGGTCACAGCCATGGTGATGTCACTATGCTGTCCTGCCAACTGGAAGGTGCGTGACAGTGCTCACATATGGTCCTTCACTAGATTAGAAGTATTGTATTAGAAGTAATCGCAACTCTGGGATTAATCACGTTTTTAAAATGTCATTTCATTTAATATTGTGTATCTATCTGCATGGTCCCTAAGGTAACCTTCATGTATTCTTTGAAAAGAGAACACTCTGATGAAAGCATTTAAGCCATAACATTGGTGAAGTGAAATGCTTTACGCTGCAATTAAGTTCCAGTTCAGAACATTGGACAGCACTCCCAATGTCCAGTTCAGCACCATGGACAGCACTCTCACTGTCAAGTTCAGGATACTTGGACAGCAACCTCAATGTCAAGTTCAGGATACTTGGACAGCACTCTCACTGTCAAGTTCAGGATACTTGGACAGCACCCTCAATGTCCAGTTCAGGATACTTGGACAGCACCCTCAATGTCCAGTTCAGGATACTTGGACAGCACCCTCAATGTCCAGTTCAGGATACTTGGACAGCACCCTCAATGTCCAGTTCAGGATACTTGGACAGCACCCTCATTGTCTAGTTCAGGATTCTTGGACAGCACCCTCATTTCCAGTAGAGCACCATGGACAGCATTCTCACGGTCCAGTTCAGCACCATGGACAGCACTTTCATTGTCCAGTTCAGCACATTGGACAGCACTCTCATTGTCCAGTTCAGCACATTGGACAGCACCCTCACTGTCCAGTTCAGCACCATGGACAGCACTCTCATTGTCCAGTTCAGCACCATGGACAGCACTCTCATTGTCCAGTTCAGCACCATGGACAGCACTTTCATTGTCCAGTTCAGCACATTGGACAGCACTCTCATTGTCCAGTTCAGCACATTGGACAGCACCCTCACTGGCCAGTTCAGCACCATGGACAGCACTCTCACTGTCCAGTTCAGCACCATGGACAGCACTCTCATTGTCCAGTTCAGCGCCATGGACAGCACTCTCATTGTCCAGTTCAGCACCATGGACAGCACTTTCATTGTCCAGTTCAGCACATTGGACAGCACCCTCATTGTCCAGTTCAGCACATTGGACAGCACCCTCATTGTCCAGTTCAGCACCATGGACAGCACTCTCATTGTCCAGTTCAGCACCATGGACAGCACTCTCATTGTCCAGTTCAGTGCCATGGACAGCACTCTCATTGTCCAGTTCAGCACCATGGACAGCACTCTCATTGTCCAGTTCAGTGCCATGGACAGCACCCTCATTGTCCAGTTCAGCACCATGGACAGCACTCTCATTGTCCAGTTCAGCACCATGGACAGCACTCTCATTGTCCAGTTCAGTGCCATGGACAGCACTCTCATTGTCCAGTTCAGCACCATGGACAGCACTTTCATTGTCCAGTTCAGCACATTGGACAGCACCCTCATTGTCCAGTTCAGCACATTGGACAGCACCCTCATTGTCCAGTTCAGCACCATGGACAGCACTCTCATTGTCCAGTTCAGCGCCATGGACAGCACTCTCATTGTCCAGTTCAGCACCATGGACAGCACTTTCATTGTCCAGTTCAGCACATTGGACAGCACCCTCATTGTCCAGTTCAGCACCATGGACAGCACTCTCATTGTCCAGTTCAGCACCATGGACAGCACTTTCATTGTCCAGTTCAGCACATTGGACAGCACCCTCATTGTCCAGTTCAGCACATTGGACAGCACCCTCATTGTTCAGTTCAGCACCATGGACAGCACTCTCATTGTCCAGTTCAGCGCCATGGACAACACCCTCATTGTCCAGTTCAGCACCACGGACAGTACTCCCACTGCTTCAAGGGGTTCTCTAGAGCTTCAGGGTGTGCAGGCTTTTCGCTCCATCCTATCACTAACACAGCTGTTTCAAATAATCACCTAATCCTGATCTTCATTCTAGGCAATTATCTGAATCAGGTGTGTTACTGAAGGACTGGAGCAAAAATCTGCACACCCTCTGGAAAGGGTTAGTGTGTGAAGCTGTGAGTGGTGTCTCCATGGTGCTGAACTAACGTGAGGCCAGTCTCTGCCACTACTGCTCCCACAAGTATATTCCATGGTGTTGTCACGATGTGGTCACTGTTCACAGCACCTCAGGTTGAGGCTCGGAGGTGGAAAACCCTTGTTTTAAAAAAGCACTTTTAAACTAGTCTTTTCTAGTTGTTTATTTTCTAGCAGGACCAGACAGTAATGACCCTGTAGTTTAGTCTACTAGGTGAGATAGATCTGTAAAGACCTGCAGGTTCACTTCACCTGGTATACGCTCTGGAATGAGAGACAGAGAGAGAGAGAGAGCTAAAGTGATGGATGATAGGGAGTGATGGATGAATGGATGAAAATGAGTGCCCACAACACCCAAACAAAGTGTCTACAGCAGGGCTGCCCAACCCTCTTCCTGGAGATCTACAGTCCTGTGGGTTTTCAGTCCAACCCTAATTTAACACACCTGATTATACTTATTAGCTGCTCAACAAGACCTTAACTAGCTGAAACACCTACAGGACAGTAGATCTCCAGGAAGAGGGATGGGCAATCCTGGTCTACAGAAACTAGGAGAGAGGGTCAGAGAACAAAGGAGAGTGATAACGAGAGTGAGGGAGAATAAGATAGACGGAGAGAGAGAGAGAGAGAAAGAGAGTGAGAAGAAGAGAGGAGTGAAAAAGAGGGTGAGAGAGGGAGAGAGAATAAGAGAAAGAGAGAAAGAGAGAATGAGAAGAGATAGAAGTGAATGAGAGGGAGAGAGATTGCAGTGAAAATAGGACTGGAGTGCAGGATTAGACCCTCCAGAGTTTATAAGTCAAAGAAGACAAAGTGAGAGACTGAGGCTGAAACAGATGTAGGTTAATATAGGGAAAGACCTTGGCCCAAAAAGGCAAGAAGTACCCCACGTGAACACGCATGCCCTGGGCTGGGTGTGCTCACACTGCACGTGCTAAACTAATTACTTGCATTAACTACGATATAACTAAGTAGCAACAAAAACTATTCCATGTCAAAATTACTCACACAGAGACTCTCTCTCTCTCTCTCACACACACACACACACACACACACACACACACACACACACACACACACACACACACACACACACACACACACACACACACACACACACACACACAGTGACTCATTCAGCAAGGACATTTAGATAATGAAATTAAGAAAGCGGTGGCCACACTGTAAATGACAGCACATTTAGACAGAGAGGGAGAGAGAGAGAGAGAGAGAGAGAGAGAGAGAGAGAGAGAGAGAGAGAGAGAGAGCGATAGAGAGCGATAGAGAGAGAGCGATAGAGAGAGAGCGATAGAGAGAGAGCGATAGAGAGAGAGCGATAGAGAGAGAGAGCAATAGAGATAGAAAGAGAGAGAGAGAGAGAGAGAGAGAGAGAGAGAGAGAGAGATGGAATAATACAGTAGGTTACAGACCAATGTACATGAAATGACCAAAAAATACCACCAGCGAGGTCTTCAGTTCACCAGTCTCTCTCCATCTATCTATTACCACAGCTGTGTGTGTGTTTCTATTGTTTATTATAGATACGGTAGTCCCAGTTTATATCACACGACACACACAATATGCCTCAGAATGTTGTTTGCAACCCCCTCCATTGCCACACTGTCACGCGGAGAGTTTGGAATTGATAAACATAGGCAGACCAGGCGCGACAAAGAAGACTGTATCCTCCAATGCGACTCTGACAAACATTAAAATGTGTTCATGTGAGTTAGACAACATAACATAGACGTTCCAGTAACAGATTAAAGCCATCCACGACAGACAAACCATTTTGGCAGATGTTGGCTACACGACACCAGAATGTGTTCACTGAAATAGTTTATTCATAATATCCTTAATCTTATTAACCTCATGTAGTAGGGTAAAATGGTTCAGTTAAAATGTGTTTGTATATTTTGGGTTATGAGCAAAAACACTTACCCTGGCTGTCACTGGAGCAATATCCGAATGGTGTGCGCGCTTGACAGTAATCAAGAACCTCTCGCCTGGGAGGGTTGGTGGATATCGCAGTTCTCTCTCTCTATCTCTCTGCCCCCTCTTTCACTCCCTCTCTCGATTGTGTGTGTTACCCCCTTACGCTCCTTTACCCATCCTCACAATCTCCAACTCCCGCTCTTTTCACTCACACTATCTATGAGCACTGCTGCGGTGGGTCTGGAACTACAGTATACTGTACAACAGGGACAGTGGGGGATGGAAGACGAGGGAGACGGAGTGTGAAAGGCACACGAGGAAAGAGAGAGAGAAAGAGAGAGAGAAAGAGAGAGAGAGAGGGGCGGGGGGATGTAGAGGAAGGGAAATGCAGGGGAGCGAACTGTAAGTTAAAAACAATACATTTTTATTGAACCTTTATTTTGACAGGGAGTCAATGCTGAGACCAACGTCTCTTTTCCAGATGAGCCCTGTATATTACAATAAAACACGTCAAAATACAATAAACACATTAACCTACACATTCATATACACAATAAAATACACCTAATTATACAAAATGATACATGAAAAGCAAAACACAATGATAAAAAACAGACACATTCTTCAGTAAAAAGGTCCCCTAACAACCGTCTGACGCCCTAGAGACACACATTCCACACACAAGGTGCCTATTAAATAGAGAAATTAGTTTGGAGGTAACGGGCTCCCAAGTGGGGCAGCGGTCTAAAGCACCGCTTCTCAGTGCATGAGGCATCACTACAGTCCCCGGTTCAAATTCAGGCTGTATCACATCCGGTCGTGATTGGGAGTCCCATAGTGCGGTGCACATTTGGCCCAGCGTCGTCCGGGTTTGCCGGCGTCGGCCGTCATTGTAAATAAGAATTTACTTTAACTGATTTGCCTAGTTAAATAAAGAATTATGCAGACTATTACAGAAGTTTTACCTAAACAATACTGTACAGTCAGATAACATTTAAGCATATTCAGGGAGATTTATGCAGCCTGTATGTGACCTGTCATCGTGGTGTATTTGTATTAAGCCATGAGTGTTCAAATTAAAGAGAGTATCATTATCACACACTACTGTTAGTGGACAGTGACCATGAATGTATAACTACAATCTAGAGGTGCCGACAGTAGATAAAGTAGATACTAACTAGATACAGTAGATACTAACTAGATACAGTAGATACAGTAGATACTAACGAGATTCAGTAAATAGTAACTAGATACAGTAGATACAGTAGATACTAACGAGATACAGTAGATAGTAACTAGACACAGTAGATACTAACTATATACAGTAGATACTAACTAGATACAGTAAATACTAAAGAGATACAGTAGATAGTAACTAGATACAGTAGATACTAACGAGAGACAGTAGATACTAACTAGATACAGTAGATACTAAATAGATACAGTAGATACTAACCAGATACAGTACATACTAACTAGATACAGTAGAAACTAACTAGATACAGTAGATACAGTAGATACTAACTAGATACAGTAGATACTAACTAGATACAGTAGATAGTAACGAGAGACAGCAGATACTAACCAGATACAGCAGATACAGTAGATACTAACTAGATACAATAAACACTAACGAGATACAGTAGATAGTAACTAGATACAGTAGATACTAACTAGATACAGTAGATACAGTAGATACTAACTAGATACAGTAGATACTAACGAGAGACAGTAGATACTAACTAGATACAGTAGATACAGTAGATACTAACTAGATACAGTAGATATTAACGAGATACAGTAGATAGTAACTAGATACAGTAGATACTAACTAGAAATAGTAGATACAGTAGATACTAACGAGATACAGTAGATAGTTACCAGATACAGTAGATACTAATTAGATACAGTAGATACTAAGTAGATACAGTAGATAGTAACTAGATACAGTAGATACTAACTAGATACAGTAGATACTAACGAGAGACAGTAGATACTAACTAGATACAGTAGATACTAACTAGATACAGTAGATACTAACGAAAGACAGTAGATACTAACGAGATACAGTAGATAGTAACTAGATACAGTAGATACTAACTAGATACAGTAGATACAGTAGATACTAACGAGAGACAGTAGATACTAACTAGATACAGTAGATACAGTAGATACTAACTAGATACAGTAGATATTAACGAGATACAGTAGATAGTAACTAGATACAGTAGATACTAACTAGAAATAGTAGATACAGTAGATACTAACGAGATACAGTAGATAGTAACCAGATACAGTAGATACTAATTAGATACAGTAGATACTAAGTAGATACAGTAGATAGTAACTAGATACAGTAGATACTAACTAGATACAGTAGATACTAACGAGAGACAGTAGATACTAACTAGATACAGTAGATACTAACTAGATACAGTAGATACTAACGAAAGACAGTAGATACTAACGAGATACAGTAGATAGTAACTAGATACAGTAGATACTAACTAGAAATAGTAGATACAGTAGATACTAACGAGATACAGTAGATAGTAACCAGATACAGTAGATACTAATTAGATACAGTAGATACTAAGTAGATACAGTAGATAGTAACTAGATACAGTAGATACTAACTAGATACAGTAGATACTAACGAGAGACAGTAGATACTAACTAGATATAGTAGATACTAACGAGATACAGTAGATACAGTAGATACTAACGAGATACAGTAGATAGTAACCAGATACAGTAGATACTAATTAGATACAGTAGATACTAAGTAGATACAGTAGATAGTAACTAGATACAGTAGATAGTAACTAGATACAGTAGATACTAACCAAATACAGTAGATACTAACTAGATACAGTAGATAGCAACCAGATACAGTAGATACAGTAGATACTAACTAGATACAGTAGATACTAACTAGATGCAGTAGATACTAACGAGATACAGTAGATACTAACCAGATACAGTAGATACAAACGAGAGACAGTAGATACTAACTAGATACAGTAGATACTAAGTAGATACAGTAGATACTAACTAGATACAGTAGATACTATGTAGATACAGTAGATAGTAACTAGATACAGTAAATACTGACTATATACAGTAGATACTAACTATATACAGTAGATATTAACTAGATACAGTAGATAGTAACCAGATACAGTAGATACAGTAGATACAAATTATATACAGTAGATACTAACTATATACAGTAGATACTAACTATATACAGTAGATAGTAACCAGATACAGTAGATACAGTAGATACAAATTATATACAGTAGATACTAACTATATACAGTAGATAGTAACTAGATACAGTAGATAGTAACTAGATACAGTAGATAGTAACTAGATACAGTAGATACTAACTATAAACAGTAGATACTAACGAGATAGAGTAGATACTAACGAGATACAGTAGATACTAACTAGATACAGTAGATAGTAACTAGATAAAGTAGATATTAACTAGATACTAACGAGATACAGTAGATACTAACTAGATACAGTAGATACTAACGAGATACAGTAGATACTAACGATATACAGTAGATACTAACGAGATACAGTAGATACTAACTAGATATAGTAGATACTATCCAGATACAGTAGATACTAACTAGATACAGTAGATACTAACCAGATACAATAGATAGAAACTAGATACAGTAGATACTAACGAGTTACAGTAGATACTAACCAGATACAGTAGATACTAACTATATACAGTAGATACTAACTAGATACAGTAAATACTAAAGAGATACAGTAGATAGTAACTAGATACAGTAGATACTAACGAGAGACAGTAGATACTAACTAGATACAGTAGATACTAAATAGATACAGTAGATACTAACCAGATACAGTACATACTAACTAGATACAGTAGAAACTAACTAGATACAGTAGATACAGTAGATACTAACTAGATACAGTAGATACTAACTAGATACAGTAGATAGTAACGAGAGACAGCAGATACTAACCAGATACAGCAGATACAGTAGATACTAACTAGATACAATAAACACTAACGAGATACAGTAGATAGTAACTAGATACAGTAGATACTAACTAGATACAGTAGATACAGTAGATGCTAACTAGATACAGTAGATACTAACGAGAGACAGTAGATACTAACTAGATACAGTAGATACAGTAGATACTAACTAGATACAGTAGATATTAACGAGATACAGTAGATAGTAACTAGATACAGTAGATACTAACTAGAAATAGTAGATACAGTAGATACTAACGAGATACAGTAGATAGTTACCAGATACAGTAGATACTAATTAGATACAGTAGATACTAAGTAGATACAGTAGATAGTAACTAGATACAGTAGATACTAACTAGATACAGTAGATACTAACGAGAGACAGTAGATACTAACTAGATACAGTAGATACTAACTAGATACAGTAGATACTAACGAAAGACAGTAGATACTAACGAGATACAGTAGATAGTAACTAGATACAGTAGATACTAACTAGATACAGTAAATACAGTAGATACTAACTAGATACAGTAGATACTAACGAGAGACAGTAGATACTAACTAGATACAGTAGATACAGTAGATACTAACTAGATACAGTAGATATTAACGAGATACAGTAGATAGTAACTAGATACAGTATATACTAACTAGAAATAGTAGATACAGTAGATACTAACGAGATACAGTAGATAGTAACCAGATACAGTAGATACTAATTAGATACAGTAGATACTAACTAGATACAGTAGATACTAACGAAAGACAGAAGATACTAACGAGATACAGTAGATAGTAACTAGATACAGTAGATACTAACTAGATACAGTAGATACTAACGAGAGACAGTAGATACTAACTAGATACAGTAGATACTAACTAGATACAGTAGATACTAACGAGATACAGTAGATAGTAACCAGATACAGTAGATACTAATTAGATACAGTAGATACTAAGTAGATACAGTAGATAGTAACTAGATACAGTAGATACTAACTAGATACAGTAGATACTAACGAGAGACAGTAGATACTAACTAGATATAGTAGATACTAACGAGATACAGTAGATACAGTAGATACTAACGAGATACAGTAGATAGTAACCAGATACAGTAGATACTAATTAGATACAGTAGATACTAAGTAGATACAGTAGATAGTAACTAGATACAGTAGATAGTAACTAGATACAGTAGATACTAACCAAATACAGTAGATACTAACTAGATACAGTAGATAGCAACCAGATACAGTAGATACAGTAGATACTAACTAGATACAGTAGATACTAACTAGATGCAGTAGATACTAACGAGATACAGTAGATACTAACCAGATACAGTAGATACAAACGAGAGACAGTAGATACTAACTAGATACAGTAGATACTAAGTAGATACAGTAGATACTAACTAGATACAGTAGATACTATGTAGATACAGTAGATAGTAACTAGATACAGTAAATACTGACTATATACAGTAGATACTAACTATATACAGTAGATATTAACTAGATACAGTAGATAGTAACCAGATACAGTAGATACAGTAGATACAAATTATATACAGTAGATACTAACTATATACAGTAGATACTAACTATATACAGTAGATAGTAACCAGATACAGTAGATACAGTAGATACAAATTATATACAGTAGATACTAACTATATACAGTAGATAGTAACTAGATACAGTAGATAGTAACTAGATACAGTAGATAGTAACTAGATACAGTAGATACTAACTATAAACAGTAGATACTAACGAGATAGAGTAGATACTAACGAGATACAGTAGATACTAACTAGATACAGTAGATAGTAACTAGATAAAGTAGATATTAACTAGATACTAACGAGATACAGTAGATACTAACTAGATACAGTAGATACTAACGAGATACAGTAGATACTAACGATATACAGTAGATACTAACGAGATACAGTAGATACTAACTAGATATAGTAGATACTATCCAGATACAGTAGATACTAACTAGATACAGTAGATACTAACCAGATACAATAGATAGAAACTAGATACAGTAGATACTAACGAGTTACAGTAGATACTAACCAGATACAGTAGATACTAACTATATACAGTAGATACTAACTAGATACAGTAAATACTAAAGAGATACAGTAGATAGTAACTAGATACAGTAGATACTAACGAGAGACAGTAGATACTAACTAGATACAGTAGATACTAAATAGATACAGTAGATACTAACCAGATACAGTACATACTAACTAGATACAGTAGAAACTAACTAGATACAGTAGATACAGTAGATACTAACTAGATACAGTAGATACTAACTAGATACAGTAGATAGTAACGAGAGACAGCAGATACTAACCAGATACAGCAGATACAGTAGATACTAACTAGATACAATAAACACTAACGAGATACAGTAGATAGTAACTAGATACAGTAGATACTAACTAGATACAGTAGATACAGTAGATGCTAACTAGATACAGTAGATACTAACGAGAGACAGTAGATACTAACTAGATACAGTAGATACAGTAGATACTAACTAGATACAGTAGATATTAACGAGATACAGTAGATAGTAACTAGATACAGTAGATACTAACTAGAAATAGTAGATACAGTAGATACTAACGAGATACAGTAGATAGTTACCAGATACAGTAGATACTAATTAGATACAGTAGATACTAAGTAGATACAGTAGATAGTAACTAGATACAGTAGATACTAACTAGATACAGTAGATACTAACGAGAGACAGTAGATACTAACTAGATACAGTAGATACTAACTAGATACAGTAGATACTAACGAAAGACAGTAGATACTAACGAGATACAGTAGATAGTAACTAGATACAGTAGATACTAACTAGATACAGTAAATACAGTAGATACTAACTAGATACAGTAGATACTAACGAGAGACAGTAGATACTAACTAGATACAGTAGATACAGTAGATACTAACTAGATACAGTAGATATTAACGAGATACAGTAGATAGTAACTAGATACAGTATATACTAACTAGAAATAGTAGATACAGTAGATACTAACGAGATACAGTAGATAGTAACCAGATACAGTAGATACTAATTAGATACAGTAGATACTAACTAGATACAGTAGATACTAACGAAAGACAGAAGATACTAACGAGATACAGTAGATAGTAACTAGATACAGTAGATACTAACTAGATACAGTAGATACTAACGAGAGACAGTAGATACTAACTAGATACAGTAGATACTAACTAGATACAGTAGATACTAACGAAAGACAGTAGATACTAACGAGATACAGTAGATAGTAACTAGATACAGTAGATACTAACTAGAAATAGTAGATACAGTAGATACTAACGAGATACAGTAGAGATTAACCAGATACAGTAGATACTAATTAGATACAGTAGATACTAAGTAGATACAGTAGATCGTAACTAGATACAGTAGATACTAACTAGATACAGTAGATACTAACGAGAGACAGTAGACACTAACTAGATATAGTAGATACTAACGAGATACAGTAGATACAGCAGATACTAACGAGATACAGTAGATAGTAACCAGATACAGTAGATACTAATTAGATACAGTAGATACTAAGTAGATACAGTAGATAGTAACTAGATACAGTAGATAGTAACTAGATACAGTAGATACTAACCAAATACAGTAGATACTAACTAGATACAGTAGATAGCAACCAGATACAGTAGATACAGTAGATACTAACTAGATACAGTAGATACTAACTAGATGCAGTAGATACTAATGAGATACAGTAGATACTAACCAGATACAGTAGATACAAACGAGAGACAGTAGATACTAACTAGATACAGTAGATACTAAGTAGATACAGTAGATACTAACTAGATACAGTAGATACTATGTAGATACAGTAGATAGTAACTAGATACAGTAAATACTGACTATATACAGTAGATACTAACTATATACAGTAGATATTAACTAGATACAGTAGATAGTAACCAGATACAGTAGATACAGTAGATACAAATTATATACAGTAGATACTAACTATATACAGTAGATACTAACTATATACAGTAGATAGTAACCAGATACAGCAGATACAGTAGATACAAATTGTATACAGTAGATACTAACTATATACAGTAGATAGTAACTAGATACAGTAGATAGTAACTAGATACAGTAGATACTAACTATAAACAGTAGATACTAACGAGATAGAGTAGATACTAACGAGATACAGTAGATACTAACTAGATACAGTAGATAGTAATTAGATAAAGTAGATACTAACTAGATACTAACGAGATACAGTAGATACTAACTAGATACAGTAGATACTAACGAGATACAGTAGATACTAACTAGATACAGTAGATACTAACCAGATACAATAGATAGAAACTAGATACAGTAGATACTAACGAGATACAGTAGATACTAACCAGATACAGTAGATACTAACTAGATACAGTAGATACTAACAAGATACAGTAGATAGTAACTAGATACAGTAGATACTAACCAGATACAGTAGATACTAACCAGATACAGTAGATACTATCTAGATACTAACGAGATACAGTAGATACTAACAAGATACAGTAGATAGTAACTAGATACCTTAGATACTAACCAGATACAGTAGATACTAATCAGATACAGTAGATACTAACTAGATACTAACTAGATACAGTAGATACTAACTAGATACAGTAGATACTAACTAGATACAGTAGATACTAATCAGATACAGTAGATACTAACTAGATACTAACGAGATACAGTAGATACTAACTAGATACAGTAGATACTAACTAGATACAGTAGATACTAACCAGATACAGTAGATACTAACTAGATACTAACGAGATACAGTAGATACTAACAAGATACAGTAGATAGTAACTAGATACTGTAGATACTAACCAGATACAGTAGATACTAATCAGATACAGTAGATACTAACTAGATACTAACGAGATACAGTAGATACTAACTAGATACAGTAGATACTAACTAGATACAGTAGATACTAACCAGATACAGTAGATACTAACCAGATACAGTAGATACTAACTAGATACTAACGAGATACAGTAGATACTAACTAGATACAGTAGATAGGAATGGAAATATAGCCGCTGTAACCTGCTGTCTCCCTCCCTCCTTCCTCTCTGTCTTACCCCCCTCCCTTTTCTCATGTGGTCTCTGTCCCCCGTTGTATTTTTAGATGGCTGGTGGAGGAATCCTATATTTTTAGTAGCGATATCAATAGACTGCTGCACACTCTGACCTCATGGGGGGAGAGTGGGAGAGAGAGAGAGAGAGAGAGAAAGAGAGAGAGGGAGGGGGAGAGAGATGGATGGATGTAGGAGAGAAAGAGGGGAGAGATGGGGGGATGGAGAGAACAGCTATGGAGAAAATCAGAGAGTGAGCAGGAAAAAGAGTGATTAAAGAGAGAGAGGGTGATGGAGAGACAAGAGAGAGGTGAAAAATAGGCAGGAAAAGAGAGAGAGAGAGGGGAGGAAGGTTATGTCAGAAATTCAGAATGATTGACTGACCCAAGATAAGTGCAAAGTGGGTATAGGCTTCATATATAAAAGCTACCCACACAGAAACACATTCAGGAATGTCAGTTTGAATGATGAGATCAGATGTATTTTTACAGATGCAACAGTGGTCATTACACAGTAAATAC
>NW_021822151.1:20000-37483 GCF_901001165.1 Salmo trutta | reverse complement strand
AGGAGAGAGAGAGAGAGAGGGGAGAGAGAGAGAAAGAGAAAGGGCTGAGAGAGAGACACAGAGAGAGAGAGCGAGAGACAGAGAGAAAGAGAGAGAAAGACAAGAGAGAGAGAGAAGAGAGAGACAGAGGAGAGAGAAAAGAGAGAGAGAGAGATTGTATGTGTGATGTTCACGTTAAATTGAGAGTTGTTCAGGTACATGTGAGACCAAGTTTAGTGGATAAGAGCCAGGACAAGAGAAGAGAAACAGAGAGGATACATCCTCCATGAAAGATGTATGAAAGAGGGAGAAAGAGAAGGAGGAGAAGAGGTCTTACCTCTTTGTTGACAAAGCAGTATAAGATAGCTACCAGCAGACCCTGTAGAAACACCAAGTTCTGAGTCAACACACACGACCATTATCATATGTGACACGTTCAGTGTATTCGGAAAGTATTCAGACCCCTTGACTTTTTCCACATTTTGTTACAGCCTTATTCTAAAATGGATTAAATGAATAAAAAAATTCCTCATCAATCTACACACAATACCCCATAATACAAAGCGAAAACAGTTTTTAGAAATGTTTACAAATAAGAAAAATAACAAACTGAAATATGACATTTACATAAGTATTCAGACCCTTTACTATGAGACTAGAAATTGAGCTCAGGTGCATCTTGTTTCCATTGATCATCCTTGAGATTGTTTCTACAACTTGAATGGAGTCCAGCTGTGGTAAATTCAATTAATTGGACATGATTTGGAAAGGCACACACCGTCTATATAAGGTCCCACAGCTGGACAGTACATGTCAGAGCAAAAACCAGGCCATGAGGTCAAAGGAGTTGTCCGTGGAGCTCCAAGACAGGATTGTGTCGAGGCACAAATTTGGGGAAGGGTACCAAGAAAATGTCCCCAGAAACACAGTGGCCTCCATTATTCTTAATGGAAGAAGTTTGGAACCACCAAGACTCTTCCTAGAGCTGGCCTCCCAGCCCAAACTGAGCAATCGGGGAAGAAGGGCCTTGGTCAGGAGGTGACCACGAACCCGATAGTCACTTTGACAGAGCTCCAGAGTTCCTCTATGGTGATGGGAGACCTTCTAGAAGGAAAACCATCTTTGCAGCACCACCAATCACCACCAATCAGGCCTTTATGTTAGAGTGGCCAGACTGAAGCCACTCCTCAGTGAAAGGCACATGACAGCCCGCTTCAAGTTTGCCCAAGGCACCTAAAGGATCTCTGGTCTGATGAAACCAAGATTAACTCTTTGGCCTGAATGCCAAGCGTCACGTCTGGAGGAACCTGGCACCATCCCTACGGTCTCTCTCTCTCTATCTTTCTCTGTGTTTTTCTCAGATGTACAGGACTGTTAGAGTCACTGTTCATTTTCTCTCTGTGTTTCTCAATGTTTGTGTGTGTCTCTCTCTCCCTCAGTCTCTCTCACTGAGTCTCTCTCTCCTCTCTGTTTCTCTCAGATGTAGAGGGGTGTTAGAGTCACTGTCACAACTCCATACTGGACACAGGCTTCTACTCTGTGATCTCTGATGAGACTTGAGTACGGCTCCAGAGAATACGGAATCCTTCTTACTTTCAGACAGGATACTCTCTGTATGTACATGTTACACAAATACATTTACCTTCACAATGTAACAGAGGACGGAAAGCTGTGTTCTGTGTCTCGGGCTGTACAGTCGTGGCCAAAAGTTTTGAGAATGACACAAATATTAATTTCCACAAAGTTTGCTGCTTCAGTGTCTTAGATATTTTTGTCAGATGTTACTATGGAATACTGAAGTATAATTACAAGCATTTCATAAGTGTCAAAGGCTTTTATTGACAATTACATGAAGTTGATGCAAAGAGTTCAATATCTGCAGTGTTTGACCCTTCTTTTTTCAAGACCTCTGCAATCCACCCTGGCATGCTGTCAATTAACTTCTGGGCCACATCCTGACTGATGACAGCCCATTCTTGCATAATCAATGCTTGGAGTTTGTCAGAATTTGTGGGTTTTTGTTTGTCCACCCGTCCTCTTGAGGATTGACCACAAGTTCTCAATGGGAATTAAGGTTCGGGGAGTTTCCTGGCCATGGACCCAGACTATGGTTTGTTCCACGAGCCACTTAGTTATCACTTTTGCCTTATGGAAAGGTGCTCCATCATGCTGAAAAGTCAATTGTTCATCACCAAACTGTCATGGATGGTTGGGAGAAGGTTGCTCTCGGAGGCAAAAATGTGAGTGAGCCCACTCCCTTGGCTGAGATAGCAACCCCACACATGAATGGTCTCAGGATGCCTCTTACTGTTGGCATGACACCAGGACTGATGGTAGCGCTCACATGTCTTCTCCGACAAGCTTTTTTCGGATGCCCCAAAACAATCGGAAAGGGATTCATCAGAGAAACTGACTTTACCCCAGTCCTCAGCAGTCCAACCACTGTACCTTTTGCAGAATATCAGTCTGTCCCTGATGTTTTTCCTGGAGAGAACCATCTTCTTTGCTGCCCTTCTTGACACCAAAGTCTTCGCCTCACTGTGCGTACAGATGCACTCCACCTGCCTGCTGCCATTCCTGAGCAAGCTCTGTACTGGTGGTGCCCCGATCCCGCAGTCTGAATCAACTTAAGGAGACGGTCCTGGTGCTTGCTGGACTTTCTTGGGCACCCTGAAGCCTTCTTCACAACAATTGAACCGCTCTCCTTGAAGTTTTGCAGGTAACCATGTGTTGACAGAGGAAGAACAATGATTCCAAGCACCACCCTCCTTTTGAAGCTTCCAGTCTGTTATTCGAAGTCAATCATCATGATCTCCAGCCTTGTCCTCGTCAACACTCACACCTGTGTTAACGAACCACTGACATGATGTCAGCTGGTCCTTTTGTGGCAGGGCTGAAATGAGGTGGAAATGTTTTTTGGGGATTCAGTTAATTTGCATGGCAAAGAGGGACTTTGCAATTAATTGCAATTCATCTGATCACTCTTCATAACATTCTGGACTATATGCAAATTGCCATCACACAAACTGACGCAGCAGACTTTGTGAAAATTAATATTTGTGTGTCACGACACCTACGGAAGGTGGCGCCCCTCCTCGCCCGGGCGGCGCTCGGCGGTCGTCGTCGCCGGCCTACTAGCTGCCATCGATTTATGTTTCACGTTCTGTTAGTTAGGCCTAGGTTAGTTGCGCACCTGTTTTGTGTTAGTTGTTAGTGGGGAAGGATATTTAGGCTAGCTAGTTAGGTTTGTTGTTTGTGCGGGATTGTTCGTTGTCAGGGTGTGTTTTTGTTATGAGGTTCTGTGTTTTCCCTTTTGGAGTTACGTTGTTCGTTTTGGGCTGCGTCCCTGGTTATGTTCTTTTTGCACACCTTGCACTCCATACTTTTGCATATTTTCCGAGTGGATATTTTATTAAAATGTATTCACGGAATCATTCTGTCTCCTGCGCCTGACTCCACCTCTCCTGACTCCACCTCTCCTGACTCCACCTCTCCTGACTCCACCTCTCCTGACTCCACCTCTCCTGACTCCACCTCTCCTGACTCCACCTCTCCTGACTCCACCTCTCCTGACTCCACCTCTCCTGACTCCACTCTCCTGAATCCACAAGCCACCCGTTGTGACATTGTGTCATTCTCAAAACTTTTGGCCACGACTGTACATGATGACAGGCAGTTTGGTTCTTGTCTGTAGCATAGAGCTGTCTGGGTGGTAAAGGTGTCTTGTCTGCAGCATAGAGCTGTCTGGGTGGTAAAGAGGTCTTGTCTGTAGCATAGAGCTGTCTGGGTGGTAAAGGTGTCTTGTCTGCAGCATAGAGCTGTCTGGGTGGTAAAGAGGTCTTGTCTGCAGCATAGAGCTGTCTGGTTGGTAAAGGGGTCTTGTCTGCAGCATAGAGCTGTCTTTGTGTGGCTAAAGAGGTCTTGTCTGTAGCATAGAGCTGTCTGGTTGGTAAAGGGGTCTTGTCTGTAGCATAGAGCTGTCTGGGTGGCTAAAGGGGTCTTGTCTGTAGCATAGAGCTGTATTTGGGTGGCTAAAGAGATCTTGTCTGTAGCATAGAGCTGTCTGGTTGGTAAAGGGGTCTTGTCTGTAGCATAGAGCTGTATTTGGGTGGCTAAAGGGGTCTTGTCTGCAGCATAGAGCTGTCTGGTTGGTAAAGAGATCTTGTCTGTAGCATAGAGCTGTCTGGTTGGTAAAGAGATCTTGTCTGCAGCATAGAGCTGTCTGGTTGGTAAAGGGGTCTTGTCTGCAGCATAGAGCTGTCTGGTTGGTAAAGGGGTCTTGTCTGTAGCATAGAGCTGTATTTGGGTGGCTAAAGAGATCTTGTCTGTAGCATAGAGCTGTATTTGGGTGGCTAAAGAGATCTTGTCTGTAGCATAGAGCTGTATTTGGGTGGCTAAAGAGATCTTGTCTGTAGCATAGAGCTGTCTGGTTGGTAAAGGGGTCTTGTCTGTAGCATAGAGCTGTATTTGGGTGGCTAAAGGGGTCTTGTCTGCAGCATAGAGCTGTCTGGTTGGTAAAGAGATCTTGTCTGTAGCATAGAGCTGTCTGGTTGGTAAAGAGATCTTGTCTGCAGCATAGAGCTGTCTGGTTGGTAAAGGGGTCTTGTCTGCAGCATAGAGCTGTCTGGTTGGTAAAGGGGTCTTGTCTGTAGCATAGAGCTGTATTTGGGTGGCTAAAGAGATCTTGTCTGTAGCATAGAGCTGTATTTGGGTGGCTAAAGAGATCTTGTCTGTAGCATAGAGCTGTATTTGGGTGGCTAAAGAGATCTTGTCTGTAGCATAGAGCTGTATTTGGGTGGCTAAATAGGTCTTGTCTGTAGCATAGAGCTGTCTGGGTGGCTAAAGAGATCTTGTCTGTAGCATAGAGCTGTCTGGGTGGCTAAAGGGGTCTTGTCTGTAGCATAGAGCTGTATTTGGGTGGCTAAATAGGTCTTGTCTGTAGCATAGAGCTGTCTGGTTGGCTAAAGGGGTCTTGTCTGTAGCATAGAGCTGTCTGGGTGGCTAAAGGGGTCTTGTCTGTAGCATAAAGCTGTCTTGGTAGAGCTGTTGTTAGGGATGTTGGAATGCACAGATTGATGCATGAGACTGACTGACTCAACTGTTCTCTCTCTCTGTTACACTATCTTTGTTGCTTTCTCTCCAGCTCTCTCACTCTCTCTCCATCTCTCTTTCTGGGTCTTACTCTCTTTGAGTATCTTGTTTCTATTTCTGTGTCTCTCTCTCTCCCCCCTCTCTCCACCTCCAATCCCCCTCTCTCTCTCTCTCTCTCTCTCTCTCTCTCTCTCTCTCTCTCCCCCTCAAATCCCCCTCTGTCTCTCTCTCTCTCCCCGCTCCCATAATAACATGGAACACCCTTTGGATGGAGAGAAGACTGAAAGAGAAGACAGAGAGAAGACAGAGAGAGAAGACAGAGAGAGAAGACAGAGAGAGAAGACAGAGAGAGAAGACAGAGAGAAGACAGAGAGAAGACAGAGAAGACTGAGAGAAGACTGAGAGAAGACAGAGAGAAGACCGAGAGAGAAGACTGAGAGAGAAGACTGAGAGAGAAGAATGAGCGAAGACTGAGTAATTCACTGAATAAGAAGGGCATGTGGTGCTCAAAGACTAAATGTAAACTCTGTCACTGTCATGATCACTCTTGGGCTGCATCCCAAACAGCACCCTATTCATTAGTGCCCTAGTTTGACCAGAGACCATATGGGGAGAAGTTAGTAGTGGAAGTAGTGCACTATATTGGGAATAGGGCTCTGATCTAAAGTAGTGCACTATATAGGGAATAGGGTGCAAACTAGGATATATAGCCAGGCCTGACGTCATCAAAATACCAAGGGTAGCTAGCTACTACCACATTGGGTTGGGAGATGAGGAATTCATAATGCAATGCCTTCTGAATGAAGAGAGTAGACCGAATCACTCAGAGTAGAAGGACCTGAATCACTCAGAGTAGAAGGACCCGAATCACTCAGAGTAGAAGGACCGAATCACTCAGAGTAGAAGGACCGAATCACTCAGAGTAGAAGGGACTGAATCACTCAGAGTAGAAGGACCGAATCACTCAGAGTAGAAGGACCGAATCACTCAGAGTAGAAGGACCGAATCACTCAGAGTAGAAGGACTGAATCACTCAGAGTAGAAGGACCGAATCACTCAGAGTAGAAGGACCGAATCACTCAGAGTAGAAGTACCGAATCACTCAGAGTAGAAGTACCGAATCACTCAGAGTAGAAGGACCGAATCACTCAGAGTAGAAGGACCGAATCACTCAGAGTAGAAGGACCGAATCACTCAGAGTAGAAGGACCGAATCACTCAGAGTAGAAGAACTGAATCACTCAGAGTAGAAGGACCGAATCACTCAGAGTAGAAGGACTGAATCACTCAGAGAAGGCATATAGTGCTCCAAGACTCATAATGACATGGTGCCCCCCCCCCTCCCCCCCCCCCCCCACACACACACACACACACACACACACACACACACACACACACACACACACACACACACACACACACACACACGCACACACACACACACAGACTAAATGACTTGAGACAGTAGTTCACAGAAGGCATTCAGGCTACTGAGGGTAATTCACATCCACACAGAAGACATTCAGGCTACTGAGGGTAATTCACATCCACACAGAAGGCATTCAGGCTACTGAGGGTAATTCACATCCACACAGAAGGCATTCAGGCTACTGAGGGTAATTCACATCCACACAGAAGGCATTCAGGCTACTGAGGGTAATTCACATCCACACAGAAGGCATTCAGGCTACTGAGGGTAATTCACATCCACACAGAAGGCAGTAGCTGTTGATATTAGATTGTTGTTTGAGTCAAAGTTATTCTGTCCATGTGGTTATGAACCAGCTTGTAGATCTGCCCTCTTTTATAACTCAGTTTGAATAGTTACTGGACAAACGTTTTATCTAGATTTATCTTACGGTCAACACATCAAACTCCATCCATGAGAGTAGGTCACGTACTGCTTGTGAATGCAGCATGTATGGTTCATTAATGTGTTATGAGGTTTCTATATTTAGGCACCCTTTAAGTGTGTGTGTGTGTGCGTGTGTCTGTGTGTGTCTGACCTGGAAGGAGGTGAAGAAGAGGTCGATGAAGAGTTTGGTGAGACGCAGGGCGATGGTGGCCTCGGTGGACTCATCCGTCACGAAGACAAACACCACCAAGTGGATCCCAAGGAGAGGGATCAGGGTTAGGGTAGACTTAGCCAACCTGGGAGGGGAGAGGGGAGGGGAGGGGGGAGGGGAGAGGGGAGGGGAGGGGAAGGGGGGGAGACAGGGAAGGGTGGGAAAGAGAGAGAGAGGGGAGAGGAGAAGGAGAGGGGAGGGAGATAGAGGGAGAGGGGAGGGAGATAGAGGGAGAGGGGAGGGAGAGAGAGAGAGGAGAGGAAGAGGGGAGGGAGAGGGGGGAGGGTGGGAAAGAGAGAGAGAGAGGGGAGAGGGGAGGGGAGGAAGGGAGAGTGAGAGAGAGGGGAGAGGGGAGGGAGAGAGAGGGAGAGGGGAGGGAGAGGGGGGAGGGTGGGAAAGAGAGAGAGAGGGGAGAGGGGAGGGAGGGGAGAGAGAGAGGGAGAGGGGTGAGGGGAGGGAGAGGGGAGGAAGGGAGAGAGAGAGGAGAGGAAGAGGGGAGGGAGAGCAAGAGAGAGGGGAGAGGGGAGGGAAAGAGAGAGAGAGAGGGGAGAGGGGAAGGAGAGGGGAGGAAGGGAGAGTGAGAGAGAGGGGAGAGGGGAGGGAAAGAGAAAGAGAGGCGAGGGAGGGGAGGGGGGAGGGTGGGAAAGAGAGAGAGAGGGGAGAGAGGAGGGAGGGAGAGAGAGAGGGAGAGGGGAGAGGGGAGGGAGAGAGGGAGAGGGGAGGGATAGGGGGAGGGTGGGAGAGAGAAAGAGAGAGAGAGGGGGAGAAGGGTGGGGGAGGGGAGGGAGGAAGAGAGAGGGAGAGGGGAAGGAGAGGGGGAGAGAGAGAGGGGAGAGAGAGAGAGAGGGGAAAGGGGAGAGGGGAGGGAGAGAGAGAGGGAGAGAGAGAGGGGGGAGAGGGGAGGGAGAGGGTGGGAGAGGGGAGAGAGAGAGAGAGAGGGGAAAGGGGAGGGAGAGAGAGAGGGAGAGAGAGAGGGGGGAGAGGGGAGGGAGAGGGTGGGAGAGAGAGAGGGAGAGGGGAGGGAGAGGGGGGAGAGTGGGAGAGAGAGAGAGGGGAGAGGGGAGGGGGGGGAGAGAGAGAGAGGGGAGACAGAGAGGGGGAGAGGGGAGGGAGAGGGGGGAGGGTGGGGGAGAGAGAGAGGCGGAGAGGGGGAGGGAGGGAGAGAGAGAGGGGAGAGGAGAGGGAGAGAGAGAGAGGGAGAGAGAGGGGGAGGGTGGGAGAGAGAGATGCAGAGAGGAGAGAGAGGGGGAGGGTGGGAGAGAGAGAGAGAGGAGAGAGGGGAGAGAGAGATGGGGAGAGGGGGAAGGAGTGAGAGAGAGAAGTTTAGAGAGATGCAGGGAGAGGGGGAGAGAGAGAGGAAGAGAGAGGGGAAGAGAGAGAGAGAGAGAGCTGAGATTAGGTTGATGATATTATAAACATAGGAATGGGTTTTCATTGTGAAAGAAAGAAAGAAAGATCTCACCGGAACTTGTAGTCGGAGTATCTCATCTGGTGAGCCCTCAGTTTGGACACCAGGATCTTTATTATGTGGATGAAGATCAGGAAGTTAATCTGTAAAGAACAGGAAGTCAGAAACAAGTGACGACTTATCAACATGCAGAACAGAACAGTGGTGGGTTTGCACTACATTCTTATAAAGAAATTGACTTTCTTCTTCCGTCCCCATAGCAGAACCCTTTTGAAGAACCATTTTTGGTTCCAGGTAGAACCCCTTTGAGTTCCATGTAGAACCCTTTCCACAGAGGGTTGTACATGGAACCCAAAAGGGTTCTACCTGGAACCAAAAAGGGTTCAACCTGTAACCAAAAAGGTTATCCTATGGGCACAGCCGAAGAACCCTCATGGAACCCTTTTTTCTGAGTGTACAAACTGTAAGATTATAGGGCGGCACACAATTGGCCCAGCATCGTCCGGGTTACGGTTTGGCCGGGGTAGGCCGTCATTGTAAATAAGAATTTGTTCTTAAGTGACTTGCCTTGTTAAATAAAGGTAAAATAAAATAAATCCCAAACAATCTGATCGCGCTGTTGGCTATGCACCTTTTAAAGGCAATGCTTCCACGATTGCGGAGACTGAATTCATGGTAAACGGTAAACGCTGCATATGTCGGCTCAGTAGGAAATGAACTTTAAATGTCAAATACGCTATAACACTGATTTACCGCTAATGGGATTGAATCCAGACCTTAGCCTGGTTACAGACATGTTGTGCTGCAGTATAGTCAACTCATATGCTCCTTGTCATGGCTAACATGTTTAAATAGGAGTTGGTACGACAGTCCAAACAGATTTAGGACCGTCAGGCTAGCATGTTGAGAGCTACGTGAACAGATACAACTATGTCCGCTGACGTGGACTCAAACGAGGGTCCTAAACCAAACAGACCGGGATAAAGAGGCGAGGGAGTGGCGCTGTGTTGTCATGGGCTACGTAAAGCAGGAACTGACCTCACCACTCCTGTCTCTGTGAATACTCAAACACAGGAATTCCTGTAAGGTACAGGAACTACAGCCACTTAGGAAGAGGATTGATGTTAGGAAAGTATGTCGACTCAACTCCAGGTGTCTGTCTGTGTGTTTTATTTAACCTTTATTTAACAAGGTCGGTCAGTTAAGAACAAATTCTTATTTACAATGACGGCCTATTCCGGCCAAACCCAGACGACGCTGGGCCAATTGTGCACTGCCCTATGGGACTCCAAATCACTGCCGGTTGTGATACATCCTGGAATCAAACCAGTGTCTGTAGTGACTCCTCTAGCACTGAGATGCAGTGCCTTAGACCGCTGTGCCACTCGGGGCGCACACAGGTGGTGTTCCAAATGACACACTGTTCCCTACACAGTGAACTACTTTTGATTAGGACCCAGGGCTCTGGTTAATAAAAGCACTGTATATTGCAGCCTTTCTTAAAGTATGGGTCACGACGTGTCAGAGTAAATGTATCATTATTTCATTCATTACTGGAATTGATTTGGCCAAGTGCATCTGCGCTCTCTGTTCAGTGCGCTCTCTGCTTAGCAGCGGTCTCTGCTCAGTTTGGCAGCTGCGGGAGTCTGAGAGGGAGATGCCTGTGTGCTTCGCGGTTTAGCGAATTTCTCTTTCTGCAGTTTTCTTGAAGATCACTCCAGGACACACACGATGCAGCGCTGTTCAGCAGTAGATGATGCGCTGTCAGCCACTGACTTGTCATTCCCACTCGCCGTCACTCACCGCTGTCATGAAATGGGCTCATGCTCGCCACAAGTTCTGACTGAGCTCTATGGTCATGACATGAAACACATATACAACGATGAGTTTCTCTCTCTTTTATACAAACTTATAACGAGGAGCGCCCACAATGTGTTTTGTGCGGGGAAGTGGTTAGTAATGAGTCTCTCATGACGAACAAATCAATAAAACGACACGTCCTGACCAAACATCCACAGTATGACGGTAAACCCAGGGAGTTATTTCAGAACAGGGCAGAATGCATCAGGAAACAGTGTTTCGACAGTGGTCAGCTAGCAAGGCATTGTTGTCATTTTATTACAGGTGATGATCAGCAGAAATAAGGGAGTACTAACTAACTCTCGTAGTAGTTAGATGTGAGTTTCTCTTTCAAACAATCCCCTGGCCTTGTACACAGCTAATAGCGAACGTTAGCCAAAGCTAGCTAGCTACTGATGCAACCCTAGTAACAGCACAGATGAAGATGAAAAATGATCTTACTGTAGAAATGATTGTTGAAAACTAGTCTAGGTTCGAACTGTTGCTATTAAAATATAATAATAATTTTTATTCTTAACTTTCAACAATCATTTCTACAGTGAGATGTACAGTAGGCCTGATCATTTCTACAGTGAGATGTACAGTAGGCCTGATCATTTCTACAGTGAGATGTACAGTAGGCCTGATCATTTCTACAGTGAGATGTACAGTAGGCCTGATCATTTCTACAGTAAGATGTACAGTAGGCCTGATCATTTGTCATCTGTACTGTTACTTAGGGTTTCACTATCATAAACCCTGTGTGTGTGTTCTGTTATTCATCTGTGTGATGTTATCAATCAGTTTATTCCAGTTCAGAATGAAAATTATTTATTGTATTTTAACAGCAACAGTTCCAACCTAGACAGATAAGTGTGTTTTTAATGGGGGAAAATAAACATGAATATATATATATATGTGAATATTTAATTTCATTGTTATTTGTTTTTGTCTATATTGCATTTGTTTTAGACATATGTAACGATATTTATGTACAGTTGCATATTTTCCAAAGTTTGGGTTCCAGGAATACACAGAATTTCACATTTGGGTCCCAGGCTGAAACAGTTTAAGAACCCCTGGTATAGTGGATGGGATGCCCTTTGGGATTCAGCCCTGATGTGACAGTTTTAGAACCCCTGGTATAGTGGATGGGATGCCCTGTGGGATTCAGCCCCGATGTGACAGTTTAAGAACCCCTGGTATAGTGGATGGGATGCCCTGTGGGATTCAGCCCTGATGTGACAGTTTAAGAACCCCTGGTATAGTGGATGGGATGCCCTTTGGGATTCAGCCCTGATGTGACAGTTTAAGAACCCCTGGTATAGTGGATGGGATGCCCTTTGGGATTCAGCCCCGATGTGACGGCCGCCGTGACGAATCTCACTCTTATATAAACCCATGTTCTGACCTTTCGTTAACACTACGGTCATGGCGGGGCAGCAGGGGGTAGAACTGGGTCAGGACTTCATCAAACTAAAGCACCCAAACGGATATGGAAGAAAGACTGACCCTTTGAATGCTGACATACTATAGGTGATATGTTGACTTGGAGAGTCTGTCTGATATGACAACTGCCATGATGAATCTCACTCTTATATAAAGCCAGCCCAGCCCTTCCAGGAGTAGGCTACTAATAACTCCAGGGTCACATTGGAGTGGTAGGTGGTAGTGAAATGGGGTCGGGACATCAAAACCAAAACACCCCAAAAAATACAGAGAAGGAATGCCGACATGACTTACATTAGCTGGTATGGAGTCTGTCTGATGTATCGTTGCAAAATTCTGGTAACTTTCCCCAAATCCCAAGGTTTTTTTCCCAAAAATTCTGGTTGGAAGATTCCTGGATTTCCTGCCAATTCCTGACAGATTCCGGGAATCTTCCAACCAGGATTTCTGGAAATTTCGGGAAAGTCCACCCAAACACTATCTTTTGGTATCTGTTTCATTAGTCCGTTGTTGACATAGTCCCAAAATATTTTGCTTGTCACCAATCAAGTTTTCAATATATGTACTGTAACTTTCAAATACATAAATCATCCCCGTCTTATGATGCTGCGTTTTGCGTCATATGATGCTGCGTTTTGCGTCATATGATGCTGCGTTTTGCGTCATGAATGATTTCTGCATTTTTTTCCTTTAAGAAATATCAGAATAATGCAAGAAACATTCTGAGCAAAAAATGTAAGAAATAACACAAAAAATGTAAAATATTAAAAACTAAAGTTGACTAGGAGCTGTGAACAGGACAACCATGTCTGTCGGCGCCATCTTGTATTGTGGGTACAGAGAACAGAACCTTGAATGCCAACATTCTACTCTAAGTGATCCAACATCACTCCAGGCTCTTTGTAGGATGACAACTTACTTTACTTCATAAACCTTTCAACATGGTCTTCATGTTTAAGGTCAGTGGTAGGAGATACCATTCCACACTGTCTTCATGTTTAAGGTCAGTGGTAGGAGATACCATTCCACACTGTCTTCATGTTTAAGGTCAGTGGTAGGAGATACCATTCCACACGGTCTTCATGTTTAAGGTCAGTGGTAGGACAGACCATTCCACACTGTCTTCATGTTTAAGGTCAGGGTCAGTGGTAGGAGATACCATTCCACACTGTCTTCATGTTTAAGGTCAGGGTCAGTGGTAGGAGAGACCATTCCACACTGTCTTCATGTTTAAGGTCAGGGTCAGTGGTAGGAGATACCATTCCACACTGTCTTCATGATTAAGGTCAAGGTCAGTGGGAGATACCATTCTACACTGTCTTCATGTTTAAGGTCAGGGTCAGTGGTAGGAGATACCATTCCACACTGTCTTCATGTTTAAGGTCAGTGGTAGGAGATACCATTCCACACTGTCTTCATGTTTAAGGTCAGTGATAGGAGATACCATTCCACACTGTCTTCATGTTTAAGGTCAAGGTCAGTGGGAGATACCATTCTACACTGTCTTCATGTTTAAGGTCAGGGTCAGTGGTAGGAGATACCATTCCACACTGTCTTCATGTTTAAGGTCAGTGGTAGGAGATACCATTCCACACTCTTCATGTTTAAGGTCAGTGGGAGATACCATTCCACACTGTCTTCATGTTTAAGGTCAGGGTCAGTGGTAGGACAGACCATTCCACACTGTCTTCATGTTTAAGGTCAGGGTCAGTGGTAGGAGATACCATTCCACACTGTCTTCATGTTTAAGGTCAGGGTCAGTGGTAGGAGATACCATTCCACACTGTCTTCATGTTTAAGGTCAGTGGTAGGAGATACCATTCCACACTGTCTTCATGTTTAAGGTCAGGGTCAGTGGTAGGAGATACCATTCCACACTGTCTTCATGTTTAAGGTCAGGGTCAGTGGTAGGAGATACCATTCCACACTGTCTTCATGTTTAAGGTCTGTGGTAGAAGATACCATTCTACACTGTCTTCATGTTTAAGGTCTGTGGTAGGAGATACCATTCTACACTGTCTTCATGTTTAAGGTCAGTGGTAGGAGAGACCATTCCACACTGTCTTCATGTTTAAGGTCAGGGTCAGTGGTAGGAGATACCATTCCACACTGTCTTCATGTTTAAGGTCAGTGGTAGGAGATACCATTCCACACTGTCCTCATGTTTAAGGTCAGGGTCAGTGGTAGGAGATACCATTCCACACTGTCTTCATGTTTAAGGTCTGTGGTAGGAGATACCATTCCACACTGTCTTCATGTTTAAGGTCAGTGGTAGGAGATACCATTCCACACTGTCTTCATGTTTAAGGTCAGTGATAGGAGATACCATTCTACACTGTCTTCATGTTTAAGGTCAGGGTCAGTGGTAGGAGATACCATTCCACACTGTCTTCATGTTTAAGGTCAGTGATAGGAGATACCATTCCACACTGTCTTCATGTTTAAGGTCAGGGTCTGTGGTAGGAGATACCATTCCACACTGTCTTCATGTTTAAGGTCAGGGTCTGTGGTAGGAGATACCATTCCACACTGTCTTCATGTTTAAGGTCAGGGTCTGTGGTAGGAGATACCATTCCACACTGTCTTCATGTTTAAGGTCAGGGTCAGTGGTAGGAGATACAATTCCACACTGTCTTCATGTTTAAGGTCAGGGTCAGTGGTAGGAGATACCATTCCACACTGTCTTCATGTTTAAGGTCAGTGGTAGGAGATACCATTCCACACTGTCCTCATGTTTAAGGTCAGGGTCAGTGGTAGGAGATACCATTCCACACTGTCTTCATGTTTAAGGTCTGTGGTAGGAGATACCATTCCACACTGTCTTCATGTTTAAGGTCAGTGGTAGGAGATACCATTCCACACTGTCTTCATGTTTAAGGTCAGTGATAGGAGATACCATTCTACACTGTCTTCATGTTTAAGGTCAGTGATAGGAGATACCATTCTACACTGTCTTCATGTTTAAGGTCAGGGTCAGTGGTAGGAGATACCATTCCACACTGTCTTCATGTTTAAGGTCAGTGATAGGAGATACCATTCCACACTGTCTTCATGTTTAAGGTCAGGGTCTGTGGTAGGAGATACCATTCCACACTGTCTTCATGTTTAAGGTCAGGGTCTGTGGTAGGAGATACCATTCCACACTGTCTTCATGTTTAAGGTCAGGGTCAGTGGTAGGAGATACCATTCCACACTGTCTTCATGTTTAAGGTCAGGGTCAGTGGTAGGAGATACCATTCCACACTGTCTTCATGTTTAAGGTCAGTGGTAGGAGATACCATTCCACACTGTCCTCATGTTTAAGGTCAGGGTCAGTGGTAGGAGATACCATTCCACACTGTCTTCATGTTTAAGGTCTGTGGTAGGAGATACCATTCCACACTGTCTTCATGTTTAAGGTCAGTGGTAGGAGATACCATTCCACACTGTCTTCATGTTTAAGGTCAGTGATAGGAGATACCATTCTACACTGTCTTCATGTTTAAGGTCAGGGTCAGTGGTAGGAGATACCATTCCACACTGTCTTCATGTTTAAGGTCAGGGTCTGTGGTAGGAGATACCATTCCACACTGTCTTCATGTTTAAGGTCAAGGTCAGTGGGAGATACCATTCTACACTGTCTTCATGTTTAAGGTCAGGGTCAGTGGTAGGAGATACCATTCCACACTGTCTTCATGTTTAAGGTCAGTGGTAGGAGATACCATTCCACACTGTCTTCATGTTTAAGGTCTGTGGTAGGAGATACCATTCTACACTGTCTTCATGTTTAAGGTCTGTGGTAGGAGATACCATTCTACACTGTCTTCATGTTTAAGGTCAGTGGTAGGAGATACCATTCCACACTGTCCTCATGTTTAAGGTCAGGGTCTGTGGTAGGAGATACCATTCCACACTGTCTTCATGTTTAAGGTCAGTGGTAGGAGATACCATTCCACACTGTCTTCATGTTTAAGGTCAGTGGTAGGAGATACCATTCCACACTGTCTTCATGTTTAAGGTCAGGGTCAGTGGTAGGAGATACCATTCCACACTGTCCTCATGTTTAAGGTCAGGGTCTGTGGTAGGAGAGACCATTCCACACTGTCTTCATGTTTAAGGTCAGTGGTAGGAGATACCATTCCACACTGTCTTCATGTTTACGGTCAAGGTCAGTGGGAGATACCATTCTACACTGTCTTCATGTTTAAGGTCAGGGTCAGTGGTAGGAGATACCATTCCACACTGTCTTCATGTTTAAGGTCAGTGGTAGGAGATACCATTCCACACTGTCTTCATGTTTAAGGTCTGTGGTAGGAGATACCATTCTACACTGTCTTCATGTTTAAGGTCTGTGGTAGGAGATACCATTCTACACTGTCTTCATGTTTAAGGTCAGTGGTAGGAGATACCATTCCACACTGTCCTCATGTTTAAGGTCAGGGTCAGTGATAGGAGATACCATTCCACACTGTCTTCATGTTTAAGGTCAGTGGTAGGAGATACCATTCCACACTGTCTTCATGTTTAAGGTCAGTGGTAGGAGATACCATTCCACACTGTCTTCATGTTTAAGGTCAGTGATAGGAGATACCATTCCACACTGTCTTCATGTTTAAGGTCAGGGTCTGTGGTAGGAGAGACCATTCCACACTGTCTTCATGTTTAAGGTCAGGGTCAGTGGAAGGAGATACCATTCCACACTGTCTTCATGTTTAAGGTCAAGGTCAGTGGGAGATACCATTCTACACTGTCTTCATGTTTAAGGTCAGGGTCAGTGGTAGGAGATACCATTCCACACTGTCTTCATGTTTAAGGTCAGTGGTAGGAGATACCATTCCACACTCTTCATGTTTAAGGTCAGTGGGAGATACCATTCCACACTGTCTTCATGTTTAAGGTCAGGGTCAGTGGTAGGAGAGACCATTCCACACTGTCTTCATGTTTAAGGTCAGGGTCAGTGGTAGGAGATACCATTCCACACTGTCTTCATGTTTAAGGTCAGGGTCAGTGGTAGGAGAGACCATTCCACACTGTCTTCATGTTTAAGGTCAGGGTCAGTGGGAGATACCATTCCACACTGTCTTCATGTTTAAGGTCAGTGGTAGGAGATACCATTCCACACTGTCTTCATGTTTAAGGTCTGTGGTAGGAGATACCATTCCACACTGTCTTCATGTTTAAGGTCAGGGTCAGTGGTAGGAGATACCATTCCACACTGTCTTCATGTTTAAGGTCAGGGTCAGTGGTAGGAGAGACCATTCCACACTGTCTTCATGTTTAAGGTCAGGGTCAGTGGGAGATACCATTCCACACTGTCTTCATGTTTAAGGTCAGTGGTAGGAGATACCATTCCACACTGTCTTCATGTTTAAGGTCTGTGGTAGGAGATACCATTCCACACTGTCTTCATGTTTAAGGTCAGGGTCAGTGGTAGGAGATACCATTCCACACTGTCTTCATGTTTAAGGTCAGGGTCAGTGGTAGGAGATACCATTCCACACTGTCCTCATGTTTAAGGTCAGTGTCAGTGGTAGGAGAGACCATTCCACACTGTCTTCATGTTTAAGGTCAGTGGTAGGAGAGACCATTCCACACTGTCTTCATGTTTAAGGTCAGGGTCAGTGGTAGGAGAGACCATTCCACACTGTCTTCATGTTTAAGGTCAGGGTCAGT